>NC_058416.1:51308041-51326778 GCF_002201575.2 Neomonachus schauinslandi
CTGGGTATTTACCCCAAAGACACAGATGTAGTGAAAAGAAGGGCCATATGCACCCCAATGTTCATAGCAGCAATGTCCGCAATAGCCAAACTGTGGAAAGAGCCGAGATGCCCTTCAACAGATGCATGGATAAAGAAGATGTGGTCCATATATACAATGGAATATTACTCAGCCATCAGAAAAGATGAATACCCAACTTTTACATCAACATGGATGGGACTGGGGGAGATTATGCTAAGTGAAATAAGTCAAGCAGAGAAAGTCAATTATCATATGGTTTCACTTATTTGTGGAACATAAGGAATAACATGGAGGACATTAGGAGAAGGAAGGGAAAAATGGGCTGGGGGAACTGGAGGGAGAGATGAACCATGAGAGACTATGGACCTGAGAAACAAACAGGGTTTTAGAGGGGAAGGGGGCGGGGGGATTGGTTAGCCCAGTGATGGGTATTAAGAAGGGCACGTACTCATGGAGCACTGGGTGTTATACGAAAACAATGGATCGTAGATCACTACATCAAAAACTAATGATGTATTGTATGGTGACTAACATAATAAAATAAAATTTAAAAAAATAATAAAAAATAAAAAAATTAAGAATATACAATGGAAGACAGTCTCTTCAATAAATGGTGTTGGGAAAACTGGACAGCTACATGCAAAAGAATGAAACTGGACCACTTTCTTATACCATGCATAAAAGTAAACTCAGAATTAAAGACCTAAATGTGAGACCTGAAATCATAAAATTCCTAGAATAAAACACAGGCAGCAATTTCTTTGACATTAGATGTAAAAACATTTTTCTAGATATGTCTCCTCTGGCAAGGGAAACAAAAGCAAAATTAAACTACTGGAACTACATCAAAATAAAAAGCTTCTGCACATGAAGGAAACCATCAACAAAACAAAGAGGCAACCTACTGAATGGGAGAAGACTTTTGCAGATGACATATGCAATCAGGGGTTGTAATCCCAAATATATAAAGAACTGACAAAACTCAACACCACCCCCCCCATATAATCCAATTAAAACACAGGCAGAGACCTGAATGAACATTTTTCAAAATAAGACATGCAAATGGTCAACCCCCACATGAAAAGATGCTCAACATCACTCATCATCAGGGAAAGGCAAATCAAAACCACAATGAGTATATCACTTTACATCTCTCAGAATGGCTAGTATTAAAAACACAAGAAATAACAAATGTCATTGAGGATGTGGAGAAAAAGGAACGCTTGTGCTCTGTTGGTGGGAATGCAAACTGGTGCAGTCACTGTAGAAACTAGGGAAGCACATAGAAAATATACTGTTTCTAAAGATGTGTATGTAACCAATAGTCTAACTTCAAAATACATACAATAAAATGTGACTGAACCAAACAGAAATAAACCCACTGGAGAGTGGCATATGATAACATACCTTGCTCAAAATAGCTGGTTAAAAAGAGGATCAGAGGGGTGCCTGGATGGCTCAGTCGGTTAAGCATCTGACTCTCGATTTTGGCTCGGGTTGTGATCTCAGGGTTGTGAGATCGAGCCCTCTATCGGGCTCCATGCCAGGCATGGGGCCTGCTTAAGATTTTCTCTCTGCCTCTCCCTCTGCCCTCCACCCCTCTCTCCCTCTCTAAAAAAATAAAAAATAATAATAAAATAACATAAAATAAGAGGATGAGAAATGAATAAGCATAGAAAAAATCTAGAAAGCACAATTATAATACTTGGGCTATTTGATCTTTGTAGAATATTGCCCCCAACAAGTAGAGAATAATACACTTAACCAAAATTAATCAAATGCTTGTTCACAAAGCAAGGCTCAACAAGTTCCAAAGAATATAAATGGAACACAATGGCATTAGGGTGAAGATGAATAATAATAAAAAATCCTGGAGGGATTTTCACTTTTAATTCGACATCAAAGTCATCATTCCAGTAAGAAAAAGCTGTAAAACAATGGGTGTTCCAACAGAGAACAGAGGTCACAGGGCAAAGTGCTACCCTGAAATCTAGAGAGACAGGTGAATGCAGAGTCCCAGCTGATATCTGCTTACCTGGAACAAAAGCCACTAGAGCTGTACACTGGTAACAAATAATAATTTTGACAAACTGCTGAAGCCTTGAGTGTTGGTGAGTATGAGAGTAAGGGACACATGGGAGACACACTTTTGTCGGTTTTACCTCCAGCAGCCCCACCAGGTTCTCACAGTGAAGATCTGAGAAAACTTCCCTTTTGGTTCTGGCAGGAAGAGGAAAAGAATTGAGACCACTGTAAAATAGACCCAACGTGTTATCCATGACAAAGTCCCACTATTCAGGATTAAAGTCCTTACCAGACCCATATACTACCTGGGGAAAGAGATTTCCTCCTACTTCCAGTGCCCTCAAGCCTTCCTGTATTTGTAATGAATAGGGAAGCTATATTTCTGGAGAAACACTTCGTGAGGTCACAGCCTAGAGATAAAGACCCACTAAAAAAGCCGAGATTTAATCATAAAATAATAGAAAGTTTCCTCTGGCCCATATTTTTTCACTGCACCAGCAAGGATCTGATATAATAACAGATATAATAACAGAGAGCTACAACAGAAAGAGCCATAAGACATAGAGTGTCTCTGAGGAGCATAATTAGAGGATAATCAAAATCAAGAGAGGAGGAAAAAAAACAATGATACTAGAGGAATTTGAAACCTCTGGCACTTACAATTAGAACAGACATTAAACACAACCCAGTTCCTAGTCAGGTTAATGTAAGTCCTTGCAATAAAGGCCTATTTACCTCAACCTTTATTACCCAATACATCATATCTAGCTTTCAACAAAAATTTCAAGACATACCAAAAAGGTAAGAAGAAAAAACACTGAAGAGATAAATCAAGCTTCAGAAACAGACTCAGATATGACACCGATTTTGGACAGGGAACTTAAAATAACTATGATTAATTAATATGTTAAGGGCTTTAGTGGAATAGTAGCTTATCATGCAATAAGAGATGGTTAATGTAAGTAGAGATACAGAAACTATGAAAGAACCAAAAGAAAATGATTCATATAAAAAACATAGCGATAGAAATAAAGAATGCCTTAAAAGAGCTCATCAGTACACTGGACATGGCTAAGGAAAGAATCAGTGAGCTTTAGGGAGATCAGTAGAAACTACCCAAACTAAAATGCAACAAGAAAAAAAAAAATGGAAACAAAAAACAAACAGGAAAGACTGTCGAAGATATGCAAGACAACTTCAAAAGGTTTAACATACACAGAATCAGAGTACCAGAAGGAGAGCAAGGAAAGTATAGAACAGAGGACATTTTTGAAGTATAATGGCTGAGAACTTTCCAAAATTTATGCAGACACCAAATCACAGATCCAGGGAAGTCAAAGAACACCAAGCAGGATAAAGGAAAGAAGGAAGGAAAGAAGGAAGAAAGGACGGAAGGAAGGAAGGAAGGAGAAATATATCTAGGCATATCATATTCAAACTGCAGAAAATCAAAGGCAAAAAGAAGCAAAACAAACACACAAAACCCTTAATTTAGAAAAGCAAAGATAAACACAGCAGACTTCTCACCAGAAGCCGTGCAAGGAACATCCTGTTCCTTCTAACTGGAACACCTATTCCTTATCCACATTCCCTGTGCTTACTCTCTATTCTTTGAGTTTTTGCTCTAATATCACAGTATTAAGAATCTTTCCAATGACAACTCTCCTTAAAAGCACAACACTTTATCCCTCATGGCCCCAAGCCCAAGCACTCTATGTTCCCATTCCAACCTCTATTTTTTTCATTTGAATTTATCTCCTTTTATCATGTTATATATATTTATATAATATATTGTTTATTGTCTTCCCATGGAATAGAAGCTCTATAAGGACACAGATTTTTGTGTTTTGTTCACTGCTATATCCTACAATCGTGCCTGACCTATAGTAGGTATTTAAATAATTTATTAAATAATTGATTTAATTACCTGGAACAATCAGAAATAAAAGTTAGCATATTCAACACTGATAATGATAATAGAAGTTATTTAATACTTAGTGCCAGGTCCATGGACCAAGAACTTTTTCATGTATTTTATCATTTAATTCTGAAAATAACACAGTGAGGTATGGGTCAGATAAATTTCTTATCACATGACATGGGTTGGGGAATAGCTGTTACGAGAGGAAGGTTAGTTCAAATAACCAAGGGTCAACAGACAGAGATCATATCGTTCCCCAATCTTCCCATTGTCTCATGCCACAGCCAAGAGGTTTGTTGTAGGTTCTGATTTGAAGAATCCCCTCCCTCTACATTGAGTGTCTTCCTCCCAAAAATACGAGGAAGTGGTCTCATCACTGGGGAAATACACAGAGTATTCGGTATTTGAAAGTCTGGTTTCGGGATGTCAATTCTTTAAGGAGTTTTCTGGGAAAGACAGCTACCCTCCTGCTGGGGACTTTAAGATCACTAGAGACCTTGTTGGTTATAAACAGTCTCTGATCTCCCTGGCATGGGAGAAAGCCTGGAGAAGCTGAACTCCAGTGCCATTGTTCAAGCTTGGAAAGGAATATCCTTGCCTCACTTCTCTGTGCAGATTTATTAGGATGCCATCTCGGGAACAGAGGGAGAAGTCAAATTGTGACACAGTTGCAACAGGCCCCTCAGAACATCCATGGCAAGCTCTGAAGCTGGGACATCCCTTCAGAGATGTCTCAAATTGAGACTGGGTCTGAGCTTTTGTATTCTCAAAGTGGCCATTCATTGGATGCAGCTTACCTCAAGAATAGGCACAGACTGGGTTAAGGAAACCCTCTTCGTAGAGAGCAATTCCCCGAGAGGGGCTGGTTTGAGATTTGTCAACAGCCTAAACTGCAGCTGGAGAAATAAATATCTCAATGACAAAGTCGGAGGATTTGGCCAATGTACCACAGTATACACGATAGTCTCTGTTGCTCTTCTTAATCAAAATGTGTCACTAGGATTTGTGATCCTAACAACTCATGGTTGATTCTCTAATCCCTTGGTGCAATGAGTATTTAAAATACTGAGCAACTAGAAAGGCAATTACACAGAAAAAGAAATCAACGCTGTAAAAGGTCTTTGTTGAATAATAAACAATAAAGTCATTTGGGAACATTTTTGTAATACAATGCTCCCAGTAAGTCAAAACACACAAAATTTTAGTGAGAATTATAAATATTTGGAACCAAAAAGCAATACTGAAAACTGAAAAGCAATATGCAAATGGCAATTTATTCATTGCTTAAGGTAGACGGTGAATTGTTATAATCTATTGTATTAAAGTGATTTGTCATTAGAAAGAAATTAGTAAGGTAATTGCTACTAAACAATCTCTTCAGTTACACAAACTAAATTATTGTGGTGTGATAAATTTGTACAGGCAAGAATCTTAAGCAGAACTCTGTGGGAATTGAACCATTGAGTTATATAACAAAATGACTGAATTGTTACAGTAAAAAAGCATGTGAAGCTGGTTTATTATTACTATGATGGTACTAACTCATGGAACACCAGATTATACTTGGAAGCTATTTGATTTAGTGACATTAAGCAAGTGACTTCATTCTCTCCTCTTCACTTCCATTTTTTCATTTATACTACTGAGATGATAATACCAATGTCTCTTTTCCTATTGGACAAGCAAAATGAGAACCTAAATGTAAAGACTTTGAAAACTGAATAGCAATAGAGAAATGTAAAATGATAATAGGAGTAATACTTTAGATACTTCATAATGTTGACAGCTGGAAAACTCTGTTAAGTGTGATGCAATGTTGAAATGAATTTTTTTTAAAGGCTTTATTTTTTAGAGCAGGTTTAGGTTTACAGCAATATTAAGAGGAAGGTAAAGATAGTATCCATATACCCGCTTGGCTCACACATGCAGTTTCCCCCATTATCAACATCCCCCACCAAAGCCGTACATGATGAACCTACATTGACACGTAACAATCACCTAAAGAAACTAACTTTTCAATTTCAAAGAAACATTTGAGTCATATGTGAAGCTGCATGAATTATTTAATAGTTCAAATTTTTCCATATGCAAAATGGAGTGAATATCTCACAGAACTATGATGAAGAGATGATGCCAGTGAGAAGCACATATTCTAAAAATATTACCCAGTTGTATCAAGATCCTTACCATCACCTGTTCCATCACACCATCCCATGATCATCATCATCACCCTTGTCACCAACATGAGGATGTCGTATCATCATCACTGTGCTCCATTAAATGTGTAAGGAACAGAGAGAGTGCCAAATTTTACTTTATGCTAGCAAATTGTAAATCTCCTTTTGTCTAATTAGAGGCAAGGATGTCATGGCAGATGGCTATAAGTTAATAAACAAATAACCATCAAATAAATGTTCTTGAGTGACCAGAAATTAGGCATAGAGCAAAAGTTTATAAACAAGGCAAGATGAGCCTGACCTGAATTTTTATTTTTAAAAATATTTATTTATTTATTTATTTAATTTATTTATTTGACACAGAGAGGGCACAAGCAGGAAGAGCGGCCGGCAGAAGGGGAGGGAGAAGCAGGCTCCCCGCTGATCCCACCCTGGGATTATGACCCGAGCCAAAGGCAGATGCTCAACTGACTGAGCCACCCAAGCACCCCTGAATTTTTAGAATATAGGAAAAAAATCTGATAAATAGTAATTCTATTCTGATTTTAAGATAATTACTAATATCATATTTAGAGTAATTAAAAACTTCAGGACAAGAACACAAATCTTGCTAAATTAATATTTGTCATGTTAAATCTTACTATTAAGATGACAAGTCAGTAGAACTATTTGTAACCACTAAACCATCCAAGAGAAGCATCTAGTTTTGTTATCTATAAAAGAGAATACTTTTATCTCAAAGACGTCTTGATAAGATTTCTCAGGATTCTCAGAAATGTTTCTCAACATTTGATATGTGCAGCAACTTTTTACAAACAAACTTTTTACTAACATCTGGAGTCCTCATCTCAATGAAGGTCACAAACACATTGGCCCCAGTATTTCTGAGAGTTGCAATGCCCAAAAGATGATTAATTCCTCTTGCCTGTACCTAGTAGCTAATCTCTAAGATGGCCCCCATTGATTCATGCCCTTGCAAATGCCATATTGAATCAGTGTTGTCTCTGTCTCTGTGTAATCAACAAATATGGCATAAGTGAAGATGTATGATTTCTGAAGGCAAGCTATAAAATGCACTGGTCTCTTGGGGCTCTCATACTGGGGGCAGCCTGCTGCTAAACCCTGAGGAAATGGAAGCAGTCCCAAGGACGGACCCAGCTGGAGAAGAGCCAATATCCCTAGCCGACAGGTAGTACCAACTTGCCAGGCATCTGTATGGGGCATCTCAAAAGTGGATCCTTTAGACTTATTCAAGCCTTCAAATGATGTAGCCCTGGCTAACATCTAACTGCAATTGCTTGGGAGAATGCCAAGTAATAAATTTTCACTGTGCCTTTTCTGCATTCTGACCCACCAAACCCATTATCACGTAAGGAGTATAATACCACTTATCTGGGAGAGGGTAATTTCTTCTACAGCATTCAATACCTGGGAGACCAGACCAAACCTTTTTCAATTCCAAAGGAAAATGTTCCATCACTTTATTGCTTTACTTGAGAGGTTAACAACTATTTTGTCTGTGTATGTGTGTGTTTGTGTGTATGTGTTTGAGAAAAGACAGAACACACACACACTGTTTATGAAAAGTGTTGTGAAGAATCTAAGGTGTCTCTCTTCTCAAAAGTAGTTAAAACAAAACAAAACAAAACCTATGAGAGATTAGTGCATTTTTGGCGAGGCAAAAAAGATTACCTATCCATCAAAATCCGTTTTCCTCTTTCATAGAACATGATTTCAGTTAGGAAGTGGCTTTGAATTCAGATGCCACGTGTCTAACAACACCCCCTTCGCACTTTGATGGCTTATTGTGATCACTGCCTCTCCTGTGAATTACCCCAGATGGGAAAGATGCTCACTAATCAGGGATAACCATTTTGGAGCAAGATAGTAATTTCATCGTGTGAATTTCATTACATATTTGGAGAGACTATTTGTTCAGCAAAATTAGTATACTAGAACAAATGTATCTGAATTCATAAAAATAAATTATTATTTTTTTTTGGTTTATCATCTGTGCTCTTATATCACTTGCTATTTTCATGCAGCTTGAAGGTTCCTTAAGAAATCCATCCCATTAATAAAATCCAATGCTTGTCACTTACTGGTCACTCACTATATAAATTTTAGGTTAGAATGAGGATGTTTTTATAATTAAAGCACACTGTGATTGAAATTTATGAGTAAATGATATTTTAAAAGCCTAAAGAAATTAGAATATAAAACAACTATAAAAATTTACCTTTTCTTAAGATTGATTTTGTATATCAATATAAGGGTTTATATTGGAAATGGAAAGCAGTAAACGTCACATTTCATTTCCCCATGATTAAAAAGGTAGATTCTTTTCCTTAAAAAGAACTTATATATCAAAACATTACACATTTTGTGTACAATTTTTTTATGTACCAGTGCAAAATTTGCATCTCTGATTTATAAAGCATTATAAGATCCAACACACTACAACTAATGAGAACCCATCCCAATGACTCACACACAAAGAAAACTGAAGAAAAATGGAAAACAATACTACAGTTTGAATTAAATATACTCAACACTTAGGGTTTAAAAAAAAATCACTTTGAATCAGAAATTCAAAAACTAAAAATGGGAAGAAATGTAAGGAGAATAAGACTGAACACAGGCAGGAAATGGTAGGAAAAAAATTATCTCAATAATGAAAACTAAATTGTGAGTGGCCCTAGAAAGAATATACTCAAAATATGAATTTAATATGAGACATTTAAAAAGGTAGGGAAATAACCAAGAGAACTATAAGGAAATAAAAATGGAAGTCACAACAGTCAGGGAAAATGGGGTGAAACTGAAGACAGGCAAAAAAAAGGGAATAATATTCATAATGGCTGTCCCAGAAAAAGAAAAAACAAAACAAAGGAAAAGAACTAATATTCAAAATTATAAGTGAAGACACATTTACAAATATAAAAGAAGACCTGTATCTACATGTTGAAAGGGTATGCCTGGTATTTGGAAAAATGAACTGAGAAAGTTCAACACCAGGACATACACTAGTGAGACTGTTAGGCTTCAAAGATAAAGAAAAAATATGCCAAGGCTTCTAAGCCAAAAAAAAAAAAAAAAGAAAGAAAGAAAAGAAATCAAATAATTTAAAAAGGCTAAAGGCAATAATAGAGCAGCTTTCAAAAAACTACTCAATAGAAGAAAATGTGAATCAAAGCAAGGATATTACATCTGGGCAAGCTATCCCTTAAGTACCAAGGCTGTAGAAAACATTATTAAACATACAAAGACTTGAGGAATTCTCTATCTAATTGCCTTTCTTGAGGAATCTATTAGAGGATGAGCTTAATAGTTGACTCAAAGAACTTCAATAAATGAACTAATGATGAAAATTTAATGTATATGAATGGAAAACCAAGAATTAAGCAGCATAGGAACAAATGTGGAAGACTGATGTGTAGATTGTGTCTGATGTGACAGTAGAAATGACACAAGTGATATGAGAAGAGAGGCCAGGGGGGAAGAAGGGAGTCTATAGCCTCATCATCATAGAGCCAAGAGGTGGAGGTTAAAGGACACCCCATTAAATGCTGACAAATAAGGTAACTAAATATTAAATAAGAAATCAGGGGATTAAAAGGATTTTTTAAAGTGTAAATTCAAAGCCATCCACTGGAACAATATTATTAATCTGCTCAAATACCAAAATAAATAAGTAATTGAATAAAGCACAAGGAATATACATCGTGCAGAGAAAATCTATGACAGATATAGCATAATGTGTATAATTGGAAAATAATATGACAGTTGAGACCAAACATATCAGTCATATTAACATATGAATGAGCTTAAATCATCTATGAAAGAAAATTTTTAATTTAGCTTACAAAGCAGAACCCAAATCTTTGCTCTGAAAGAAAGATATCTTAAAACAAGTGAGTCCTAAAGACTACTATAAAGAGATGAGCAAAGTCATGACAGTCAAATAAAAACAAGAAGAAATGCAGGGTTGTGATCCTGATATCAGGTAAATTATAATTTAATAAAATGCATTAAATAGTACAAATAAATACACTCTTAAGCTAAGAGCCATAATTCAAATTAAATATAACAAGATAAATATCTACTTATAAAATAACACACCAAACACCTTCACCAAAGAAAAACTACATGAAAAGCAGAGAGATAATCAATAGAAGAGCACTAATTTTCAAGATAGAGCAGGTGGCCAACTAAAGATTAGGAAAATACAATCAGGAATCACAAAGACAGATATATATCAAATTATATACTCCAATCATAGAGAATTTAATATCTTCTCAAGTGCTCAGAGAATATTTTCAAAAATTAATTTTATGTATGATTCCAAAGAAAGCATAAGTAACTTCCATAGGATAGCAATATTGCAAATATTGTGATCTCTCAGATCACTATTCAATAAAGCTATAAATTACTTTAAAATTGCAACAAAAAACACATTTTCATCTGGAAATTTTGAAACTTTCTACTGAATGAAGGGTAAGCACAAACTAAAAGAAATTTGCTGGGAATAATTATGAGGATTATTTGTGATAGTGAGAAATTAGAGGCAATTTTGCTAACATCACTAGTGAATGGAGAGAAGTAAATTTTAGTGGATGCACATTGTGGAATACTGGGTAGGTTTAGAAGTAATGGGCTAAATATACCACATGGATAGATCTTCAGATATAAACCTGAGTTAGCAAGTAAGAAAAGGAATGAGTTCTATAGCACAATCATATTTACATCAATAAAAGTAGATTCACATAGAAGTTCAATGCAAGTTTTACAATAATACATGGAAATGATACACATCAAATATATGACGATGGTTCCCTATGGAAGGTAAAAAGATGAGCTTGAGAAATGGGGTTAAAAAGGAGTACAAACATTTACGCTTGCCTCTATGCATACACACATGCATGCATATATACAAACAAACTTACATGCATAAACTCCCAAAACAAGAAAGAGAGAAGCTACATAGACTAATGATGACAGTGTGCTATCAAATGAAGAATTGATACACAGCACCCTGCAGAGTGGAAAAATTAACAAATAAATCACCCAATTCCAAAATAATATAATATATAAAAAGGAAAAGAACAATCTAAAATGTTTTACATTCACTCTACACTCAGATAAAATTTACTTTTGATCATTTTTTGAATGACCAAAATAAAATATTGGCATCTGCCTTTAATCTAGATAACTTGCCAAACCATCTTGCAGTTTCTTGGCAGGCTAATAGTCATAGTAAGGCAAATTTCTTTTTATTTTAAGAGAAAGATATTCTGGAACGCAAAGCATTGGAAGAATATTTACACATAGGCAAATCTTCACAAGACTTATACTTAAATATTCTATATCTCATAGACACATCAATAACCATTAATCTAATTTTTTGCTAAATTTTAGGTATGACCATGGGGCTGCATCATAACGTGTGATTATTTTGTGTGTGAATGCGTAGGTTTTCTTCAATGTCATATTCAGTCATTTTTTATTAACTTCTTTTATCATGTAAGAATGACATCATCTATTTAAATGTAAAGAGATACATTTATGTATATTTGGATATATTATAAGGTAAATATTTCCTTTAAAAATTATATAACATAGACATATCATATGACATGGTATATATGGTAAGATTCACATCTTGTTAAAAAACAAAAAAACAATAGTCCCAGAGAGTTCTGCTCTTTGGTCTTCATTTCACTAGCTGGTTCTAATTCAGGTCTCAGCCCCAAGGTCATATCCTTAGTGAGTCCTCCCTGACAACCAAATCCAAGATAAAACCTATTATCTGAATCTTAATCATATGTTAGCATGTATTTGAAATTTTCTTTTACTTTTTCCTCCCTGCTTTTTTTTCCTTCTTGCTTATTGTCTCTAGAGTATAAGCCCCATTAGAACTGCTATATCCTCAGCTCCTAAAATACTTAGTACATGGCAAGCATTCAAATAGCATTCGTTGAATGAATGGTGGAACAGTGAAGAAACAACTAAATGAATTAGCTTTAACACAATTTTAAAAATTGATCCCTTTGGTGCTGTTGTCAAATAATATATACACTTTTTTGCACTGGTATATATGGTCAAACTTTTACCGTATCTATTGCTCTTCTCCTGAGATTGAAAGATCGAGATCACCAGCAGTGTATTACACCTTTGCTCTCTGAACCCCACCTTTAACTAGTAAGATGCCACCACAATTACCACTTCCATCACCAGTGACCTCTGCAATTTCAAAAACAATTCTTAAACCTAAATATTTTTCCCATTAACTATGGACAACATCTCTGATTCACTAAACTTCCTTGTCTTCCAACCCATCAGCTCTACACTTAGTTTAATTCAACATTGTTGATAATACTGCATTTTGTGATTTAGCCATAGGTACATTCTAAGAATAAAAACAATAAACAGTGTTTACATTTTTATGATGATATGTTGTTACCACAGAGCCAAGCCACATACAAACATTACAACCTTGTCTACAGTTCCCATGTCATAGAACATCAGGTTGAAAAATAGTCACATGTCTTTTAACCCTCCAACTAATGTCAGTGCATCGTCATGTGTTCAATCATTTTGCATATGCTAGCAGATCCTTTTCTTTACTGAATACTTGCCGCCGAGAGGAGTCCACTTTCCAGCAAAGGCCTAAACTGGATGTTCCCGGTTCTCCGGCACACCTGTCTTAGAGACGCAGGAGCTAACTGCTCTCTCAGTTCACTTATTGTGTTTTTGGATCCCATGACTGTCTTCTTTCTTGATTTATTCCTTCTTTTCCAGAGTTTATTCTCAATTAAATCACTAAAGAAATGTTAATGGGAGGGATTTATTTTAGGTTCAGTTTAGATTTAGCTTTGCCATGACTGAAATGCCATTTCCTGCCTCACATTTGACAGTAGTTTGTCTGGATATAAACCTCTAGTTGATTTTTTTTCTTCTCAGAACTCAGAAAGCTTATTACATTGCACTTGGTTATCCTGACATAGATAATGGCAAGTCACACACCAGTCTGATTCTTGATCCTTTGTAAGACAACTGTTCACTTCTTTCTAGAAGCTTTTGGGCACTTTTCACTTTTTTTTTCTGGAGGAATTCATCAGTTCTATCCTATTCATAATCCTCCCCTTATTTTCTCTGATCCCTCTTTACTAGTGAAGTATAGGAACTCCTAATTTTCTACCCTGCTACTGAGTTGTTTATTTTGCAAACCCACCTATGATTTTCAGTGATCTTGGTTTTAATTTGTTCTTTTCCATAGCTTTGTGTTATTAAGAAAGCAATAGATTCTTGAATCTAAAGGTATATTTTAGTGATTTATTTCCTGAATTAAATCTTTCTTTGGTACCCTGCCCATTTTTTCCCCTGCTAATTTTTGTTTGTCTTTAAAAAAAGAAAAGATTTTATTTATTTATTTGGCCAAGAGAGAGACAGAGAGAGAGATAACACAAGCAGGGGGAGTAGGAGAGGGAGGAGCAGGCTTCCCGCTGAGCAGGGAGCCCGATGCGGGGCTCGATCCCAGAACCCTGGGATCATGACCTGAGCCGAAGGCAGTCTCTTAACCAACTGAGCCACCCAGGCACCCCTAATTTTTGTTTGTTTTTCCCATTTTTTGCTTTCTGCAAATATCTGGAGCTCTTGGTTGTATATTTATATTTAAGAAATCTGATTTTCCAAGTTCTAAGTGGCTGAGTGGGGTTTGCTTTATGGTGGATGGATGAAAAGCCAACCAAACCAAAAAGTGAGGTCTAACCTCTGAAGTGCCAAAGATTATGCCAACTGCTATAGCTATAGATTGAGATCACTTTAAGAATGTGTTTCCACTGTTGGAAACATGTGGTTATTCTTACTTGTCATGATTTTTACTGAGTTAGCTAAGCAATCATTTTTTTTTAATTCTCTACTTATTTTTACCTACTGTGTATTAAATTCACAATAGAGATATATAAATTATGTATCCACACTGAGCATCCGAGTTAAGCATATTGTTCTGGGCACAATAAAATGCTACTCTTGGAAAAGTGCAGCAAAAGAAAACATCAAAGCAAAGATTTAATTTCATATTGGTAGAGTGTTATACATCAACATATTATGTAACAACAAATGCAGTATTACCAATTTGTCCTTCAAAAACAGGATCATTTTAAACTGACAAGAACAGTGGGTAAACATGCCTATTTTCCACACTCCAACACTGTGTATAACAAACTTTTATCATGTGCTCTCTCTCTCATTCTCTCTGTCTCAAATAAATTAAAAAAAAAAAACCTTTTAATCTTTGCATTATCTCAATCATATGTTATATGCTTCTAAGTCAATTTTATTCATTCAACAAATGGTTGCTGCCTTTTCCATTTTTGTCTCGTTCTTGGAATTTCTTGTTGATTTGTAAGAGCTTTTTTACATATTAGGAAAATTCTGATTGTGTTGCAAATATTTTCCTGCTTTATAATTTATCTTCTGACTTTATGACATTTTTAACTGTAGAGAAATTTTCACTGCCTTTAGCCAAACTAATCAATCAAACTAGTTATTGGACATTCACTATTCTAAGATTGACCGAAAATCTCTCTTTCTCAGGACTTCAATGATATTTGTAGTACTCAGCATGCCTCTTTGTCTCTGTCAAGGTTTTGTTGTATTTCACAGCCATTTGTTATATTTTAAATTTGGAGGTAATAGTAATTTACTTATTTCACTAAATCAAAATTTTTTGGTCTGTTTCTTTTCTTTCATTCAATTTTGTTCTCTTTTGTGTAACGGGAGTGAGGAAGGTAAAAAATATCTGAGAATAGTAGGAAATAAAAGCAAGAGTTTGCGTATTTTTTCCCCACTGTCTCCTCCTCTGGAGAAAAAAAAAAAAAGGAATAAAAACCCTTGTAGTTTTTTGTTTGTATTCACATTAAATGTTTTTTTATTTTTTTATTTTTTTAAAAGATTTTATTTATTTATTTGAGAGAGAGCAAAAGCAAGGGAGATCACAGAGGGAGAGGGAGAAGCAGACTCGCTGCTGAGCCTGATGAGGAAGCTCCTGGGAGCCCCAGGTCCCTGAGATCATGACCTGAGCTGAAGGCAGATGCTTAACCAACTGAGCCACCCAGGTGCCCCAAATATGTTTTTTTTTAAGCATGTTTTTTTAATTTAGGATAAAAATAAGATTATCACATTGTATCTTCTTCTCCAGGAACAAACATATATCTTTACATTCATTCAAGGCATCCTCTATGTTTCTCAGTGGAATTTGAAAATATGCATCTCCCAGCCCCATGTCTTTGTATGCTTTCAACAACATTGACGCATCTTGGATTTGTATTCCCCTCCTTGTTTATTCCTCTGAATTCTAGACTCATATATCCAACTGTCCACAGCATGTCTATTTGGGTAATATATGGGTATTTCAAACTTCTTAAACATAATAATCCACCCCACCCAGAGCTGCTACTCCTCTGGCTTCCCCAACTCTGTAATACCACTCTCTGAACTCAGTTTTTGGCCATAAATCTGGGACTACTGGTTGATTCTTATGTTTCTCTTAAACATATCAGTTTAATCATGCAAGTTTTATCTTTAACATATATCCAAAAGCCTGTTCTTTCTCATTATCTCACTCTTTTCACTCTAGACCAAGCTTCATTTTCACCTGGACAATTTGAAGAGACTCTGCATTGGTCTCCCGGCTATATCCTTGTGACTGTATGGTTTATGAGCCACACAGATGCTAGAATAAGCTATTTAAAACTTAAGACAGTTTGGGTGCCTGGGCGGCTCCGTCAGTTAAGCGTTTGCCTTCTGCTCAGGTCATGATCCCAGGGTCTTGGGACTAAGCCTGGAGTAGGGCTCCTTGCTCAGCAGGGAGTCTGCTTTTCCCTCTCTTTCTGCCCCTCCCCCTACTTGTGCTCTCTCTCGCTCTCTCTCTCTCTCAAATAAATAAATAAAATCTTTCTAAAAAGATCATGTATTGCTCTTTTTGTATATTCCAGCAGCTGGGACAGTGTCTGACACATATTCAGTATTTAATGTATATTTAATGATTTGATTAATTGATTAATCTCTGGACACACAGAACACCAAAAAGTCGGAGAAATATACTTGCAGGTTTCTAAATATCCACCATGATTTTTAAACAAAGCTAATAACAGGTTACAATCAGAAGAAAATCTTTGTGTTCCAAAAAATAAAAATAAAAAAGAATAAATAGTTATACAGGTGCTTTTTTAATTTTTCAGATGAAATTATATTCATGATCTGAATTGGCTGCATAAGTAAGCCATTTTTCTATTTCATCAGGTATCCAAGGATTTAATATTTAAAATCAGGAAACATGAAGTGATAAAATTATGTCAGCACCAACTTTAATAAATGTAATTTGAAACAAAAATGACAGAGAGTGGTTGCTGGTGACTGTGGTGAAACAAAGAGAGGCTAAGTAAGAACACAATGGGATTTTTATGATCTCAGGAAGCTTGATGATTTATGAGAATTATTAGGTCACTAATTCTCCTTAAATTAGTTCACAGGATAAATCTGATGTGGTCACTGTTCTGGTGTACATGAGGATCAAGAGGGAAAATAAAGAATAATTGTATTCATTATTTAGGGTGAATAATGAATTTTTCTACTTATTTATTACTCATGAATCATTAGAACAGAATGAAAAGAGAGCTAGGTGAGAATAGTTAAAATAATTCCATTTCTCCACTTCCAAAAAATGTTACTTAATGCTCACTTTTCTGACACTTCCTCTTTGTCAAGTTTGGTAATTTCGTTCTCTTCTGACTTCAAAAGCATGCCAAAATAACCTCTCCAGCACCATGCTCACACTTTGAGAGGAGAAAAAAGATGAGAAAGTTTGAGTGGAATGAAATGTTATAAAGGTTCTAATAAGAATATCTGCTTTCACATAGCTATTTACCCAATACTGACTTTCTTCCTGCTTATTGTGTTGTCCCTGTCTTTGCTATACAAAACTGTTTTCCTTTCTTCCTCTCCCAGGTTCCCAGAACAATGAGACTTGTGCTGATTAGCTCCTTGAACAGAAATGCAGCCACAAGATGTGGTGCAGAAAGGTCAGCCTTGAATTTCTTTGAAATATTTTGCTAAATCAGTGATGGCAAAGGTCAGTTGGGCCCTGAATCGGGGTTTTGCATTTATTTTTCTGCCAGCCTCAAGATAGTTCATGTTTGTAGAATTCTATATTTAAAATGGTCTGATTTTTAATTTTAAGTATTGTGTGTGTTCAACACCTAGACACCAAAGAAATGAGATTATTAAGTAGTCACCAGTAAATACGAATGCTGTTTAGTATATGATGGTAAAGTTCAGTGAGGACATAAGTAGTAGTTATATCCTCTAATATTTTGATGTAAATGTTTTGTGAAATTATATGATACTAAAAATTGGACAAAATGGACTCACAATAAAGAACACAGCTTAAGTACTCAGTGGCCATTTAGCTTAATTCCTTTACCTCTGATGAAATAATCTCTCCCTTGACGTTAAGCAACTCTACTTATGCCACTTCCTCATAGTCTACAAAAGCTTCAGTACTCCATTTAGTACATTAGAAGTAAACCTCCTGACTCTTTAAAAGGCCATTCCTTGACCACATTTACTGTTTACGACAGAATGCTACATTAGGTCTCTTTGCCTCAGGGTGTTTAATCCATCTCCTCTTCCCTATATTATTTAAAAGTCCTGCTTGCTTAGAACTGTGGCAAAGATGGAATAACACAGCCTGAATTCACCCTCCTTCATGAAAACAAACCACAGAGAGAGCATAAGGGAGAGAGGCAGGGGTAGAGAGACAGAGAGAGAGAGAAATATACAAATCAATGCTTTTCAAGATAATGAGCATTAGGAAACAAAGGGCAGTGGACCCTGGGAGATGGGAAACAAAGGGAGTGAGTCCTCCAGTCACTACTGCTTAATGCCTTGAGAGAATTTGTAGAGCTAGGCAAAATGAGTAAGAACCCAGGCAGAACTTGGCAGATTCCTCAATTTAAGGAGATGAAACTGACACTGCAGTGGGCCAAGGCATCTCTGATGAACCCACAGTGATGAAGAGAAGAGACCTGTACAAAGAGCTAACTCAGGAAATCGTGAGAAGGTACTTCTTGGTATTCAGGAAAGTACTGATTGGCCCATGTATATGTGAAAACAAATTGAGGCTTGTAAAGAACCATCTAAGAGAATTAGAGGCAGAAATGCCCAGCACCCATACAGGGCCTAGAATAGTACCTAGTTCCCACCAGGCAGGTAGGAAAACCTCAGTTCACAAGGTAGATGATTCATAAAGACCTTGCCTTAGCAGGAAGGAAAAATTAGCCCTAAACTAAGTGCTGCTCTGCATCAAACTAACAAATCTTAAAAGTAAGACACAAAATGCTTTCTAACTAATTAAACTGTATCTGAAAAGCTTAAGAATATTTAGAGAAATGCAAAAATATCCAAACAAAATTATGTCATGAGCTGTGGGAAAACTTAAAGTGGCTTAATATGTGTGTAATTTGATTTTGCACAGAAAAGAAGCAGATAGGGCGCCTGGGTGGCTCAGTTGGTTAAGTGACTGCCTTCGG
>NC_058416.1:51326788-51504177 GCF_002201575.2 Neomonachus schauinslandi
TTTGAAGAAAAAGTGACCAAATAATTTTACTAAGGTAGGTCATAATATAGGCCAGAAAACAAGTATTATTAAATTTTGAAGAATTCAAGTCATACATTGTATGTTCTCTGACCACAGTGAAATTAAATAAAAAATAAGTAATAGAAAGCTCCCTGGAAAAATCTCCCAAGTATTTGGAAAATAAGTAAAATATTTTTAATTCCCCTATTGATTTCTTCTTTGACACATGGGTTATTTTATTTTAACCTGAATGAAAATGAACAGCACTTAATCAAAATTTGTGGAATGAGACTAAAGTCAGGATTAGAAAGAAATTTACAGAATTAGTCATCTCTCTTAGAGAAAAAAGAAAGATCTCAAAACATAAGCTTCAGCTCCTGTCTTAATAAATTAGAAAAAGAAGAAAAGTCCACACTAAGCATACACCTACAGGAGCTAGAAAAAGAACAAACAAAACCCAAATCTAGAGTCAGGAAATAATAAAGATTAGAGCAGAAATAAATGATATAGAAACTAAAAAAAAACAATAAAACAAATCAATGAAATTATGAGCTGGCTCTTTGAAAAGATCAACAAAATTGACAAACCTCTAGCAAGACTCATTTAAAAAGAGAGAGAGAGGACCCAAATAAACAAAATCACCAATGAAAGAGGAGAAATAACAATCAGCACCATAGAAATACAAATAATTGTAACAGAATGTTGTGAAAACCTATATGCCAACAAATTAGACAACTTAGAAGAAGTGGATAAATTCCTAGAAACATATAACCAACCAAAACTAAGGCAGGAAGAAATAGAAAATTTGAACAGACCAATCACCAGCAATGAAAATGAATCAGTAATCAAAAAACTCCCCAAAAAGCAAAAGTCTAAGACCAGATGGCTTCACAGGTGAATTCTACCAAATATTTAAAAACAGTTAATACCTATTCTTCTCAAACTATTCCAAAAAATAGAAGAGGAAGGAAAGCTTCCAAATTCATTCAGTGAGTACAGCATTATCCTGATACCAAAACCAGATAAAGACAACACACACACAAAAAAGAGAACTAGAGGCCAATATCTCTCATGAATATAGATGCAAAAATCCTCAACAAAAACACTAGCAAACCAAATCCAACAATACATGAAAAATATCATTTACCATGATCCAGTGGGATTTATTCCTGGGTTGCAAGGGTGGGTTCAATATTTGCAAAGTAATCAACAAAATACATCATATCAACAACAGAAAGGATACAAACCATATGATCATTTCAATAGATATAGAAAAAGCATTTGACAAAGTACAACATCCATTCATGATAAAAACCCTCAACAAAGAGGGAACATCCCTCAACATGATAAAAGCCATATATGAAAAACCCACAGCTAACATCATTCTTAATGGGGAAAACCTGAGAGCTATTTCCCTAACATCGGGATGTCCACTCACCACTTTTATTCAACATAGCACTGGAAGTCCTAGTGACAGCAATCTGACAACAAGAAGGAATAAAAGGCATCCAAATCAGCAAGGAAGAAGTCAAACTCTCACTATTTGCAGATGACATGATACTCTATTGCAGAAAACACAAGACTCCACCGAAAAACTGCTAGAACTGATAAACTCAGTAAAGTCACAAGGTACAAAATCAATGTACAGAAATCTGTAGCATTTCTACACACCAATAATGAAGCAACAGAAAGAGAAATTAAGAAAACAATCCCATTTACAGCTGCACCAAAAACAATAAGATACCTAGGAATAAGCCTAGCTAAAGAGTTAAAAGACTTATACTCTGAAAACTATAAAACATTGAAAGAAGTTGCAGATGACACAAAGAAATAAAAAGACATTCCATGCTCATGGATTGGAAGAACAAATATTGTTAAAATGTCTATACTACCCAGAACAATCTACACATTTAATGCAGTCTCTATCAAAATACCAACATTTTTCAGAGAACTAGAACAAACAATTCTAAAATTTGTATGAAATCACAAAAGACCCTGACTAGTCAAAGCAATCTTGAAAAACAAAAACAAAGCTGGAGGCATCACAATTTGGACTTCAAGTTATATTACAAAGCTGTAGTGATCAAAATAGTATGGTACTGGCACAAAAATAGATCAACAGAACAGAAAAGAAAATCCAGAAATGAACTCATAATTTTATGGTCAATTAATCTTCAACAAAGCAGGAAAGAATATCCAATATGAAAAAGTCTCTTTAACAAATGGTGTTGGGAAAACTGGACAGCAACGTACAAAAGAATGAAACTGGACCACTTCATTTGTTTTTGTTTTTGTTTTTTTAAAGATTTTATTTATTTGTTTGACAGAGAGAGAGAGACAGCAAGAGAGGGAACACAAGCAGGGGGAGTGGGAAAGGGAGAAGCAGGCTTTCTGCTGAGCAGGGAGCCTGATGTAGGGCTCGATCCCAGGACCCTGAGATCATGACCCAAGCTGAAGGCAGACCCCCAACAACTGAGCCACCCAAGTGCCCCTGGACCACAATTTTATATCATTCACAAAAATAAATTCAAAATAGATTAAAGACCTAAATGTGAGACCTGAAACCATCAAAATCCTAGAAGAGAATATGGGCAGTAACTTCTCTTAACATCAACCATGACATTTTTTTTTCTAAGTATGTCTCCTGAGGCAACGTAAACAAAAGCAAAAAATAAACTATTGGGACTTCATCAAAATAAAAAACTTCTGCACAACAAAGGAAATAATCAACAAAACTAAAAGGCAACCTACAGAATGGGAGAAGCTATTTGCCAATGACATATCCAATAAAGGGTTAGTATCCAAACTATATAAAGAACTTATAAAACTCAACATGCAAAAAATGAATAATCCAGTTAAATAACAGGCAGAAGACATGAATAGACATTTTTCCAAAGAAGACACCAGGTTGGCTAACAGACACATGAAAAGATGCTCAATATCACCATCATCAGGGAAATACAAATCAAAACTACAATGAGATATCACCTCACACCTGTCGAAATGGCTAAAATCAACAATACAAGAAACAACAGGTGTTGGTGAGCATGTGGAGAAAAAGGAACCCTTTTGCACTGTTGGTGGGAACGCAAACTGGTGCAGACACTCTGGAAAACAGTATAGAGGTTCCTCAAAAAGTTAAAAATAGAACTACCTTATGATCCAGCAATTGCACTAGTCGGTATCTACCTGAAGAATACAAAAACATTAATTCAAGGGGATACATGCACCCCTATGTATATAGCAGTATTATTTACAATAGCCAAATTATGGAAGCAGCCCATCTGTCCATTGACTGATGAATGAATAAAGAAGATGTGGTATATGTATGTATATACAAACATATACATACATAACTATGTATTCAGGTCTCCACCTGATAAAGGTCATTCACAAAAATCCTACTTCTAAATCACACTTAATGGTGAAAGCCTTATTACTTTCTCCCCTAAGATAAGGAAGAGTTCAAGGATTCCAATCTTATGTCTTATTCATCAGTATACTGATAGTGCTAGCCAGTGCAATAAGGCAATAAAATAAAATTGGAAGAAATGGAAAGGAGGATATCAAATTATTTTTATTCATAGACAATAGAATTTCTTATAGAAAATCCAACTGAATTTTTAAAAGCTACTAGAACTAATAAGTAATTATAGCAAATCACAGCCTACAAGATCCATATCAAAAATCAATCATATTTTATACACTAACAACAATTAGAAATTAAAAGTTTTAAATCCCATTTATAGTAGCATAAAAATAATTATCATGACATACTAAAAATCCTAAGCATGAAATATTAGAAATATGACAAAATCTGACAAAAACATGTGCAAAGCCTGCACAATGAAACCTACAAAATATTGTTGAGAAAAATTAAAGAAAATCTAAAGAACGAAGAACTATATATTGTTCACAGTTCAGAAGATTCAATATTGTTAACATTCTTGATAGTTATGACAAAATGAACATAATGAAATAGTTATAAATCTAACAAAATATTTACATATGCTGAATGCCGTAAGTATAGAATACTTACACTATACTGATGAATGCAAAAAAAATAAAACCTGCACAGATTGGATATTCAACATAGGAAAAATGTAAGTTCCCCCCAAACAATCTGTAGATTAAATGTAATGCTTATCAAAATCACAGGAGGATTACTGTAGGATTTATCAAGCTAGTTATAAATTTCATATGGAAATGCAAAAGATCTAAAATATCCAGAAGAACTCTGAAAAAGAACAATGTTGGCGAGCTAACACTATCTAGTGTCAAGACTCATTATAGCACGTACCCTAATGTAGCACTGGGTGTTATACGCAAACAATGAATCATGGAACACTACATCAAAAACTAATGATGTAATGTATGGTGATTAACATAACATAATACAAAAAAAAGACTCATTATAAAGATAAACTCATGAAGAGAATGTGGTAGTGAAGCCAAGTTAAACAAAGAGGTTAACGCAACAGAATAAAAGGTCCAGAAATAGACTCACATATACACAAACAACTGATTTCTAACAAAGGTACAAAGGCAATTCAGTGAAGAGAATATAGCATCTTCAACAAATACTTCTGGAACAACTGGAATTTTAATCTATACTGTAAGCATAAACAGAAATGAACACAATCTGGGTCATTTACTAAATGTAAGTCCTGAAAGTATAAAACTTCTGTAAGAAAACATAGGAGAGAATCTGTGACTTTGGTGTTAGACTTAAATTTCTTACATATGACACTAAAGACATGATTCATTAAAGGAGACCATAATAAATCAAACTTCATCAAAATTTAAAACTTGCTCTCTTCAAAAGACACAAGGAAGAATGAAAAGGCAAGTCACCAACTGGTAGAATATATTTGCCAAGCATATATATGATAAATGATTTTTATAAAGACTATATTAAGAACACTAAAAATAATAAAAAAACAATAAATATATGGACAAAAATTTGAACAAATGAGGTATACAAATATCAAAGAAACATGAAAATTTGCTCATCATTATTTACTTGGAAATGGCAAATTTTTAAAAAGTATAATGAATGGAATACTATTTAGCAGTAAAAAATAGTGAATTATTGATATGCACAAAACTAGTATGAATCTCAAAGAATGTTGATGAAAGAAGCCAATCTCTAAGGGTTATATGTACTATATGATTCTATTTATTTGATAATTTCAAAAACACAAAATTGTAGCAACAGAAAATGATTCATAGTTGCCAAGGGTTTTGAGTGGCAGGAGGTTGCCCCTCTAAAGGCAAAGCACAAGGGAGTTTTTTGGGGTGATAGAACTATTCTGTATTCTGATTATGATGGTGGTTACATGATTTTTAGACATGCGTTCAAGGTGAGAGAATTATATACAATTTTAAGTCAATTTTATTGCATGATAATTTTTTAAAATTTATTTCAGTTTTTTAAAAAACACAGTAAGATACCACAACACACCTATTAGAATAGCTAGTTTAAAAGGCTGACTATACCAAGTGTTGGTGAGGATTATCCTGGAGGAACTGGAATTCTTACATTCTGCTAATGGAGATGTCAAGTGTTCTAGAAAACACTTTGGCAGTTTCTTAAAAACTTAACTATTCTAATCCTAGGTATTCACCCATAAGAAGAGAAGCATATGTCCCTAAAAATTATGTGTAAGCAAGTATTCCTATCAGCTTTATGTGTAGTAGCTAAAAACTGGAAACAACCTAAATGCCCAACAACAGGTAAGTGAACAAATAAATTTTGGTACACTTACTCAATAAAACACTACTTAGCAATAAAGAGGAATAAACCACTGATATACACAACAACATGGAAGAATCTTATGATCATGCTGAATGAAAGATGTCAAGAAAGAGTACAAATTGTATGATTCTGTTTACATAAAATTCTGAGAAATGCAAACCAAAGTATAATGACATAAAGTGTATCAGAAAGCAGTGTTTGCCTGGGGATGGGAAGGAGATGCAGGAGATGGGGAGACAGCAGAGAGGGATTGACAAGCATGAGGAGACTTTGGGGAGTGATATATGTGTTCATTTTCTTGGTTGTGGCATGGGTTTCACATGTGTATACAGATGTCATAACTTACCAAATTGAACACTTCCACCCTGTGAAGTTATACCTCAACCAATATTGTATAAAATATTTTTTACATGAGTAGGGAAATAGTGATCTCTTATTTGAATTCAAAGTGAACAGTAACATTGTATATTTCAGAGAATTAATTGTATCTACACACTTTTTTTTAAGCTTTTAGATAGAGTTCCAGCTTTTATAGTAGGATATTATGTCACTAACATAAAAATAGAAGTAATTAAAAATTTGAAACATGTAAGTAAAATCACAATGGTATTCCATTGTTTTACAACTTCATTGGGTATAATTGACACACAATAAACTCCACATATTTAAGGTGTATAATTTGATAAAATGTGAACAAATTTTTTTTCTTATATGATCTCACTGAATTTTCACAATAACCTTAGGACATTTCCTACTATTTTCATTTTACTGATAAGCAAACTGGGAACAGTGGGATTAAGTAATTTCCCCAGGTTCACAGCTAACAAGCAGCAGACTAGCATTTTGTGTTCATTGGTTGTCTTTTGCAAGTTGAAATCTTTGTGGTTCTTTGTATTCTGAGTGGTTTAGAGTTATACTGGCAAATTTTAATATTATGTTATGAAATTCTACATCTACATCTAACTTTAATTAATTCTACATCTAACTTAAATCCTATGAAAAATGTTGATTTTTTTATTCCATAGGTAACTGACTTGGATTTAGGCTGCAAGATCCAACATGCTTTCAGGGGGCCCTGATTCCAACATCAATTCAGTTTTCAAAGCCTGTAGAATTTTTGGGATCATTCCTTTAGAAGAGCCCACTGGTCAGTTGGCACACAGTGATGGTCTAACCATTAGCTTAGTTTTCATAAGTTTTTTGGTGCTAATCAGGCTCAGATCCATGCATACACAGCTCCAGGTTGAGTTTTAAAGTTGGTAAATATCTCGAGAAAGTTACTCTCCTGAGCTTCTCCTTCTCTGTAATCTCCCCATTACTTTCTGGTTCCTTGGGATATCCTTTTTCTATCCTCAGTCAGAAACTTGTGGCTCTAGTTATCCCCCCTCTACTGAACATTTCCAAGATTTCTTGGGGGCTAGGACATGAGAGAATGGAGAAGAGGAGTAAAATGGGAGATTTCTATACTCTGCATGTTAGTGGTTTCCTTTCTGGTTCCTTAAGCCAGAGTTAAAAGGCTTCTGGAACTCTCTATCTACACCACAGTACTTACTCCTTGGGAATTACTGGAGAAAAATAAAATGGTAAACTTGCTGACGATTCAATGGTACTTCAAATTCTAGTATTCTTCCCTTATCTGTTTGCTGATTTTGACTTCTCAGCCTCTTCCAATAGAGGTCAATGCATTTTGCAGTTGTGTAGCTGTTATCAGTGGGTAAGAGAGGGTAAAGCATCCATCTTACTCCATCTTATCTGGAAGTGGAACATAATATTCTATTTTTATTGTTCAGATCAGCAGTTTTGTTTGTTAATTATGTAATGAGATACCCAACCAATGCTCATAAGAGTGCAAGGAAATAGGCACACTGGTATGTAAAACTTAGAATGGAAATTGGCAAACAATTCTGAAATTATTTTTTAGTATGAATTGTGAGTCTTAAGGATGTTTATATAGTTATTCACTGTTAAAAAAAATCAAGTGAGTAAATTTAAAGATCAAATTGGCTTTCTTCAACAATTCATGAATTGGGCAGCGTCCTATCTAGCAAACAAGAAAGGAGCTCCATGGTGCTGCAGAAAAGGAAAGGCTTTTAAAGGCAGAGAGGGAGTGAAAAAAAGGAATTAGTAAAGAATCTATTATTTAAGGCAAGGTTGCCCTCTTAAGGGGAACTGAAGAAGTCTGTCTTATCTACTAGTGCTGACTAGGGATTTCACAGGTTGGCTGGTTAAAGGTCATATGGCTGGAGAGGTTGAAAGTGCAGTTAGGTTAGGTATAAAGTCTTGGTTTGCTGATGTGGGGTTAACATAAGTGACTCCATTTTGGGCCTGTGGTTCTCTTTTTTAACAACTCGTATATTACCCCTTATATTACTTCTTTTATAATTGACATAAAGCATATCCTATGTCCTTTCTCTTCTTCTACCATGACTTTTATATAAAGCTTAATAAGTTGGAGAGGTGTTATTTGCCTCTTTTCCATGTAAAGATTAATTAAACTAACATTTACTTTCTGGTAGCCTTTATGTCAAGGTTATGATTACAAGATAATCTTGGCCACTGTTTTTATTCATTGCATCTGGAGATGAATCAGATGAAGTATATGTAAAATTACAAACAAGCTGTGCTTTCTCATAGACTGTCTCCATGATTCCAGGTTACAAGATTTGACCAAAATATGAAATTTTCACCACTTAGCCTTGAAAATAACTTTTTTCAGTAAGTCAAACATGAATTTTTATTATCATGGACAGATTGTTGGTTAAAATATCACTTTTGGGGGGGGCTTTTCTTCTACATATATGCAAATAGAGAAAAAAGGGTTGATACTCTGATTTTATTTTTAGTTGCAATAGCTGAAAATTAAAAAGAAATCTACATAGAAATCTAGTTATGTTTTACATATAATGACAGGATGGCTTTTGTCTATTAGCACAGAGACCAGTTATATGTATCTGTATTTGTGGTAAGTACTAACAAAACAGACAAGAAAATAAAAACCAAGAAAAAAATTCTAGCACTATGGTGGAAAAAAAATAGGGAGTTTTCTCAATTATCCAAGTGCCATCCCTTAGTACAAAGTTAAGGAATATTCAAGTGTAGGGTAATTGGGTTTTTTTGTTGCTTTTGTGTGTTTTTTTAAGTAACCCAACAAATAAATATTTCTAAACTTAAATAAAATGAGCATGGATCAGACTAAAGTCAGACTGTACATTTAAAATGAATTAATTCAGATTTTAATTATAATTTCAAATGTTTCTAATAAAAATTGAGGATCATTTCCATAGAAAAAGCTTGTACAGTATTATGGAACTAATTTAAATAAAAAATGTGGAGATGGCACTAGACCCTTGGAGAATATTGCATTTTCAGGCCACAGGTCTTTGTGACCATCTGCTACTCACAAGTCTGTTGTTCCTATCAGAAGGGATGGATATGATAAATTGTCTCAAGTTTTTTCTACAGCACGGATCATGGTTCTGTGGGCCTTGGAGCCTTATCCATCTTATCCACCCCCCTCATATCAGTATATATACACACACACACACACACACACACATGTATATATCAACAAAAGTATATAACTTGCAAAGCAATTTTATCCTTTCTTCTATAATTAAAAAATATCTGTACATTCTATTTAATGATTTGCCTCTAGAACAGAGGTACTTCTTCATTCCCCAAGTTAAGAAATGAACACATAGGACTAGGTTGTAATCACTGCTAGTTATCTCAGTCATAAAAAAAGCGAATATGATCATCTTGCCCGTAGAAAGCAGTGACCAAATTTGACCACAGTAAACTTTTTGTTCACCCTTCCTATTTAGTTGAGTGGTCTCTATTAAACAGACTTTTGAAACAAAAGAAACTATACTTGTAGCAGTTGAAAAAGCAGTGAGGGAGTATTGGAATATTAATGAGTGTTATTACAAAGAGAGCAACCTTGTAAGACTGATTTAGAATGATTTCTAGCTATTGAATTTGAAATGTTAATTCACTGCCTTATAATTACCTAAGACCTACACAGCGAATAAAGGGTATTTCCCCCCTTATCTCTAGCCATCATTCCCTAACATACCAAATAAACTGAAACAAGAAATATGAATTAAATAGAAAATTTTAAAGATACAAAATCTATCTAATCTATAAAAGCCCCTTAGTCTTGCACACTCCATCTCTTTTTAAAAATGCCTTAAGAAGTAAAGGAGCCATAAACCTCCATGGTCATGCATTTAGGAAACTGATACATCTCAACTTCATGTAAAAATTGGCCTCTACTTTTCAAACATGTTTAAAAGGCTAAAAGACAGGAAAATATCTCCTTTAAAAACTTCATTGAAGCAATTATCTTTAAAGGCTGGGGTTTAGTAAGAAAATTATATTCTTATATATTTACTAATCACTCTAAAAGGACTTTAAACAGATTTGACATTTAAATAGATTCTACAGTTTTAGAGAAATGTATGACTGACTTTGGCCACAGAACCCTCGACTAGTTGACAAAAAAAGAAGAAAAAAGAATCATGGATTTTCTGCAGGTAAATATACTGCTTGCACTTTTACTACTTTGCTGTTTCTCTGAGTAAGAATAAGTACGATAAATTAGTCTAGAGTGGGAAAGGCCTCACAAAGATATTCAAATTCTTACATAATATGAAACTATTTGCCCAACATATTATTGCTAAGTGCTGTTCTTTGTCCAGCTAGGTGTAAATAAGCCAAAGCACTATGAGTCACAGAGCTGGTGGCAGTCACAACACCATAGGTGAAAAGGAAGAGTCCCCAATCCCTGCCAGCTTGACAGGTCCAACGCTCCACCACTCTCAGCTCAGTAACAGCAGAAAAAAGCTCCCAACACACAACTGGGATTTCTGGAGTTTGTGGACAGTTGAAAGATAAGTTAAAAAATAAAGGCAGGGGAGGCGCCTAGGTGGTTCATTGAGTTAAGCATCCAACTCTTGAATTCAGTTGAGGTCATGATCTCAGTGTCGTGAAATTGAGCCCCATGACTGGCTCTGCACTAAGGAGCCTGCTTAAGATCTCTCCCTCTCCTCTGCCCCACCCCCTTCATGCATGCTCTTTCTCTCCCCTCTTAAAAAAAAAAAGAAGGTTTAGAAGTTCTGTTCAAAATAAAATGAGAAACTGGAGCTAAATTAAGCAGGATTGAATGGCTGAGTTTAGTCTTAGAAATAAACATTATTTTTTTCAAAGATTTTATTCATTTATTTATTTTTTAAATTTTATTTTATTATGTTATGTTAGTCACCATACAATACATCATTAGTTTTAATGTAGTGATCCACGATTCATTATTTTCATATAACACCCAGTGCTCCATGCAGTAAGTGCCCTCCTTAACACCCATCACCGGGCTAACCAATCCCCCCTCCCCCATCCCCTCTAAAACCCTGTTTGTTTCTTAGAGTCCATAGTCTCCCATGGTTCATCTCGCCCTCCAATTACCCCCCACATTTTTCCCTTCCATCTCCTAATGTCCTCCATGCTATTCCTTATGTTCCACAAATAAGTGAAACCATATGATAATTGACTTTCTCTGCTTGACTTATTTCACTTAGCATACTCTCCTCCAGTCCCACCCATGTTGATGTAAAAGTTGGGTATTCATCCTTTCTGATGGCTGAGTAGTATTCTATTGTATATATGGACCACATCTTCTTTATCCATTCATCTGTTAAAGGGCATCTTGGCTCTTTCCACAGTTTGGCTATTGCGGACATTGCTGCTATGAACATTCACTACATATGTGTCTTTGGGGTAAATACCCAGTAGTACAATTGCTGAATCATAGGGTAGTTGTATTTGTAATTTTCTGAGGCCCCTCCACACTGTTTTCCAAAGTAGCTGTACCAACTTGCATTCCCACCAACAGTGTAAGAGGGTTCCCTTTTCTCCACAACCTCTCCAACATTTGTTGTTTCTTGCCCTGTCCATTTTTGCCATTCTAACTGGTGTAAGGTGGTATCTCAATGTGGTTTTAATTTGAATTTCCCTGATGGCTAATGATGATAAACATTTTTCCATGTGTCTGTTAGCCATTTGTATGTCTTCTTCGGAGAAGTGTCTGTTCATCTCTTCTGCCCATTTTTTGACTGATTATTTGTTTTTTGGGTGTTGAATTTGAGAAATTCTTTGTAGATCTTGGATACCAGCCCTTTATCGGTAGTATCATTTGCAAATATCTTCTCCCATTCTGTGGGTTGCCTCTTTGTTTTGTTGACAGTTTCCTTTGTTGTGCAGAAGCTTTTTATCTTGATGAAGTCCCAAAAGTTCATTTTTGCTCTTGTTTCACTAGCCTTTGGAAATGTATCTTGAAAGAAGTTGCTGTGGCCGATATCAAAGAGGTTACTGCCTGTGTATTCCTCGAGGATTTTGATGGATTCCTGTCTCACATTGAGGTCTTTCATCCATTTTGAGTTTATTTTTGTGTATGGTGTTAGAGAATGGTCGAGTTTCATTCTTCTGCATATGGCTGTACAATTTTCCCAGCACCATTTATTGAAGAGACCGTCTTTTTTCCATTGCATGTTTTTTCCTGCTTTGTCGAAGATTATATGAGCATAGTCGAGGGTCCATATCTGGGCTCTCTATTCTGTTCCATTGGTCTATATCTCTGTTTTTGTGCCAGTACCATGCTGTCTTGGTGATCACTGCTTTTAATATAGTTTGAAATCAGGCAACGTGGTGCCCCAGCTTTATTTTCTTTTTCAACATTTCCTTGAACATTCAGGGTCTTGTCTGATTCCATACTAATTTTAAGATTGTTTTTTCCAGCACTTTGAAAAATGTCATTGGAATTTTGATCGGGATGGCTTTGAAGGTATAGATTGCTCTGGGTAGCAGAGACATTTTAACAATGTTTATTCTTCTGATCCATGAGCATGGAATGTTTTTCCATCTTTTTGTGTCTTCTTCAATTTCTTTCATGAGTGTTCTGTAGTTCCTAGAGTATAGATCCTTTACCTCTTTGGTTAGGTTTATTCTGATGTATCTTATGGTTTTTGATGCTATTGTAAATGGAATTGTTTCTCTAATTTCTCTTTCTGCAGTTGCATTGTTAGTGTATAAGAAAGCAACTGATTTCTGTGCACTGATTTTGTATTCTGCCACGTTACTGAATTGCTCTATGGGTTCTAGTAATTTTGGGGTGGGGTCTTTTGGGTTTTCCACATAAAGTATCATGTCATCTGCGAAGAAAGAGAGTTTGACTTCTTTGCCAGTTTGAATACTTTTTATTTCTTTTTGTTGTCTGATTGCTGTTGCTAGGGCTTCTAATACTATGTTGAACAATAGTGGCAAGAGTGGGCACCCTTGACGTGTTCCTGAGCTTAAGGGAAAGGCTCTCAGCTTTTCCCCATTGAGGATGATATTCGCTGTGGGTTTTTCATAGATGGATTTTATGAACTTGAGGAATGTTCCCTCTATCCCTATACTCTGAAGAGTTTTTTTTTTTAAGATTTTATTTATTTATTCATGAGAGACAGAGAGAGAGAGAGGCAGAGGGAGAAGCGGGCTCCCAAGGAGCAGGGAGCCCAATGCGGGACTCGATCCCAGGACCCTGGGACCATGACCTGAGCTGAAGGCAGACGCTTAACCATCTGAGCCACCCAGGCGCCCTCTGAAGTGTTTTAATCAGGAAAGGATGCTGTATTTTGTCAAATGCTTTTTCTGCATCAATTGAGAGGACCATATGGTGCTTCTCCCTCCTCTTATTAATGTGTTCTATCACATTGATGATTTACAAATGTTGAACCACCTGTGAATCTGGGGATAAATCCCACTTGGTTGTGGTGGATGATCCTTTTAATGTATTGTTGGATCCTATTAGCTAGGATTTTGTTCAGGATTTTGGAATCCAAAATTCATCAGGGATATCAGTCTGTAATTCTCCTTTTTGATGGGGTCTTTGGTTTGGGGATCAAGGTAATGCTGGCCTCATAGAATGAGTCTGGAAGCTTTCCTTCTGTTTCTATTTTTTGAAACAGCTTCAGGAGAATAGGTATTATTTCTTCTTTGAATGTTTGGTAGAATTCCCCAGGGAATCCATCAGGCCCTGGACTCTTGTTTTTTGGGAGGTTTTTGATCACTGCTTCAATCTCATTACTGGTTATTGGCCTATTCAGGTTTTCAATTTCTTCCTGTTTCAGTCTTGGGAGTTTATAGGTTTCTAGGAAGGCATCCATTTCAGCCAGGTTGCTCAGTTTATTGGCATATAGTTGTTGATAATAATTTCTAATAATTGTTTCTATTTCCTTAGTGTTAGTCCTGATCTCTCTCCTTTCATTCATAATTTCATTAATTTGGGTCCTTTCTCTTTTCTTTTGGATAAGTCTGGCCAGTGGTTTATCAATCTTATTAATTCTTTCAAAGAACCAGCTTCTAGTTTGATTGATCTGATCTACTGTGTTTCTGGTGTCTAATTCATTGATCTCTGCTCTAATTTTAATTATTTCTCTTCTAATGCGTGGCTTAGGCATTGTTTGTTGCTTTTTCTCTAGTTTTTTAAGGTGTAAAGTTAGATGATGAATTGGGTATTTTTCTATTTTTTTGAGTGAGGCTTGGATGGCTATGTATTTCCCCCTTAGGACCACCTTTGCAGCATTCCATAGGTTTTGGACCAATGTGTTTTCATTCTCATTGGTTTCCATGAAGTGTTTAAGTTCTTCTTTGATTTCCTGGTTGACCCAAACATTCTTAAGCAGAGTGGCCTTTAGCTTCCAAGTGTTTGAATATCTGCCAAATTTTTTCTTGTGATTGATTTCCAGTTTTAAAGCATTATAGTCTGAGAATATGCAGGGAATAATCTCAATCTTTTGGTATCGGTTGAGATCTGCTTTGTGACCCAGTATATGGTCTATTCTGGAGAAAGTTCCATGTGCGCTCGAGAAGAATGAGTATTCTGTTGTTTTAGGGTGGAGTGTTCTGTAAATATCTATGAGGTCCATCTGGTCCAATGTATCATTCAAAGCTCTTGTTTCCCTGTTGATTTTCTGCTTAGATGATCTGTCCATTGCTGAGAGTGGAGTATTGAGGTATCCTACAATTAACGTATTGTTATCAATATGACTCTTTATTTTGGTTAACAGTTGGCTTATGTAGATGGCTTCTCCCGTGTTGGTGGCATAGATATTTACAATTGTTAGATCTTCTTGTTGGATAGACCCTTTAAGAATGATATAGTGTCCTTCTGTGTCTCTAACTACAGTCATCAGTTTCATACCTAATTTGTCTGATATAAGAATTGCTACCCCAGCTTTCTTTTGAGGTCCATTGGCATGGAAGATGGATCTCCATCCCTTCACTTTCAGTCTGGATGTATCTTTAGGTTCAAAATGAGTCTCTTGTAGATAGCATATGGATGAGTCCTGTCTTTTTATCCAATCTGCAACCCTGTGCCATTTTACAGGAGCATTAGGCCATTCACGTTGAGACTGATTATTGAAAGATATGAATTAATTGTCATGTTGCCTGTGAAGACATTGTTTTTATAGATTGTCCCTGTAAATTTCTGTTGTAGATCACTCTTGGGGTCTTTCTCCTTTTATAGAACCCCCCTTAATATTTCTTGCAGGGCCGGCTTAGTGGTCACATATTCTTTCAACTTCTGCCGGTCGTGGAAGCTCTGCATCTCTCCATCCATTCTAAATGAAAGCCTTGCTGGATAAAGTATTCTTGGCTGCATGTTCTTCTCATTTAGTACCCTGAATATGTCTTGCCAGGCCTTTCTGGCTTGCCAGGTCTCTGTGGATAGGTCTGACGTTATTCTGATGTTCCTCCCTCTGTATGTAAGGAATCTCTTCCCCCTAACTGCCCTTAAGATGGTTTCCTTGGTGCTAAGTTTTGCGAGTTTTATTATTACATGCTGGGGTGTTGGCCTGTTTTCCTTGATCTTGGGAGGGGTCCTCTCTGCCTCTAGGACACGAATGTTTGTTTCATTCCCCAGATCAGGGAAGTTCTCAGCTATGATTTGCTCAGATATATCTCTAGTCCTCTCTCTCTCTCCACCCCCTCAGGGATGCCAATTATTCTGACATTGGAACATTTCATGGTGTCACTTATTTCTCTGATTCTATTTTCATGTATTCTGAGTTGTTTTTCCCTGGCCTTCTCTTTTCCCTTTTTCTCTATTATTTGGTCTTCTAGGTCACTAATTCATTCTTCTGCCTCATTTACCCTAGGTGTTAGATTATCTAGATTAGATTGGATCTCATTGATAGCATTTTTAAGTTCTGCCAATTCAGCTTTCATTTCTGCCCTTAGAGACTCTATGTTGCCATTAATCGATTTCTCCATTCTAGCTATTGTCTTTACAATTGCTAGCCTGAATTCCACCTCCAACATCTTGGTTATATATGAATCCATTTGTAAATCTGTGGCATAAGTCATAGTGTCTGAGTCTTTCCTATTTGGGGGGTTCCTCCTCTTAGTCATTCTGTTGGTGGGTGTTTGAGGGAATGTATAGAATCCAAATTATTGACCATAACTCAAGCAAGATGCACCTGTTTTCTAGGGACCTTAGGGTTGCTGGCCTCTTGTTTTCCCAGGCTGTCTTCTGTGGGAGGGGCCTGCTGCATTGTTACTCAGGCAACCCTGTTTGGGCAGAGTTGCCTTGCCCCCTGTGGCAGGGAATGGGCTCAGTGAAAACCAGTTTTTTGGGGGCTTTTGTTACCTGGAGGCTTTCCCTGGCAGCTTTCCATGTCTCTTCTGAGAGAGCAGAAGAGACCATTTCCAACCCTCTGCCTCAGAGCAGAGAGATCGCAGTCTATTCTTCAGGGAGCTCTCCAGGTCACACTCTCTCCATTTCTGTCTGTGCTGCTATAAACTGCAGCGTCCTGGGTTGTGTGCCCCTCAGCAGCACTCCCAGTCCTCGCCTCCAGGTTGGGGCACGTCTCTGCCCTTTGTGCTTCTAAAACCACCAGCTGCCCCCAGTTCGCACGCGCAGCCCTGCTAATCGGGTTTCTGACCAGGGGGCTGCCCTAAAGTCTTTCCCCGTAGCTATTAGTCTGCAAGTTTTTGCCCCATCCCCAGCGTGGGAGGTTATTGTTTACTGGTGGTGTAGGATCCCATGGTCAGGCTCCCTCCCCCTGCCACTTATCCTCCAATATCTGCTCGCAGAATCATGGCTCCCCACTTCACAACTCAAAACCAACTCCCTGCAATATTCTGTCTGTGGAGATCCAGACCTATCTTCTTACATCTCAGGCTGATTTCATGGGTGTTCAGAGTGGTCTGGTACATATCCAGCTCAGTTCTGGGGACCGGTTGGAATAGGGTCCCCTAGTCCTCTGCCATCTTTTCTCCTCTATGAAATAAACATTATTTAGACTGATAAACTCATGAAATTTATTCTCGTATAGAAAGCTAGCTCTGGGTGCTTGTGCTACCCTCAGTGATTTGTCTTGTGTAGTTCTGGCCTCTTCATCTGTGAAATCAAAGTCAGACACTTGTTGGCAGTTTGGCTCTAGATAGTCATTAATTCTCCATTCAAGTTAGCGTACCTCAAAGTCTTCTACATTAGTGAAGTTCCCATTAAAATTCCTTCTTCTTTGTCTCCTCCACTGTTGTTTGGCTTTCATGTAATCTGTATAACTACTCATTCTTCATTACTATGGAAAGCAGCAGGGGGTAGGATATTTGAGAATAAAAATTAAAGAGAAAACATTTTAACATGTATGTGGGTTCAGTGAAAGTGCTTATGATCATATGAATTTCAGTTGACCTAAATGCTTTAGATTTAGAAAATCATATGACTGGCCTATTTATTCTGTCTTGTATTTGCAAATATTTTCAAGTATTTGCTCTTTCTTGATTGTGTCTTGTATTTTGAAACCTAAATCTACTATGGCTAAGTGTAACCTGGATGTACTGCTTTACAAACTCAAGAAGCAAATGTTTAAAGTTTTGAAAAAATTTCCAATTATTGACTCAAGCCATCACCTACCTCGTTAACCAAAATGTTTCCAATACTCTCGTTAGTTGATCCCACAGTTCTGGGGACTAAGGCATGCTCTCAACATGGCTCTCATCTGCCACCCTGTCCCAATGAAAAAAAAACACATGTCAGAGGCTTTTCAATGGTTCACTCACCCTCCTGCAAGGGATGTTATCCTTTACCAAGGCTATAACTCTTTGATTGAAATCTTGGCACAAATGACTGTATGTGTCTCTATAAAAGTAAAACCACATTCTTTGTGTGCTGACTTTGGCCATAGGGCCCTATACCTGGATTCCAGAACTTATATACTGCCACCTCAAAGGGTGGCCTTCTAGTAGCTTACCAGGCAGGGCTGGTCTCACATAGATAATTCCCTTTCAACTCATCCACTACAAAGGGCCAAGAACATTTTCCTTTTAAATTTTCAAATACTAAGGATCTGATTACTTCCTCCTCACTAGGAAGATGAGATTTGCAAATAACCCTCTGAAAAAAGCAACCCATATGCTTCTAGAAAAGGTTGTGTTCATTACTCAGGAAGATTGCAAGGTGAATTTTTAGCATATTTTTTCCAGAAAATGAAAAAGAAAATATTTGTCAGGGCATCCTACATCATGAAGAAATTATTATAACTGCATTGACTGGAGATCTAATAATTTATTTAGTTCCACTGTGAAATAAACCAAGCAAAATATTTTACTGTGATCAATATAATGGAGCCACTAATCATTAAGTGTCATTAAATATATTAATTTAACTTATAATTTATGTTAACTTATTAATTTTAATATAATAATATATTAAAGTGTAGTTACAGTATGTATGTAATATTCTGAAATTAGATGCCTATTACTTGATATAGGTGCTCCATGGACATTTATTGCATATTGACCCACTATATATTCATGTTGAATTTTATATATTGGATGAAACTGGGTCTTGATATGATGCGATATATATATATTTTTTATTCTTATGTTAATCCCCATACATTACATCATTAGTTTTAGATGTAGTGTTCCATGATTCATTGTTTGTGCATAACACCCAGTGCTCCATGCAGAATGTGCCCTCCTCAATACCCATCACCAGGCAAACCCATCCTTCACCCCCTCCCCTCTAGAACCCTCAGTTTGTTTTTCAGAGCCCATCGTCTCTCATGGTTCGTCTACCCCTCCAATTCCCCCCCTTCATTATTCCCCTCCCGCTACCTTCTTCTTCTTCTTCTTTTTTCTTAACATATATTGCATTATTTGTTTCAGAGGTACAGATCTGTGATTCAACAGTCTTGCACAATTCACAGCGCTCACCAGAGCACATACCCTCCCCAGTGTCTATCACCCAGTCACCCCATCCCTCCCACCCCACCCCCCACTCCAGCAACCCTCAGTTTGTTTCCTGCGATTAAGAATTCCTCATATCAGTGAGATCATATGATACATGTCTTTCTCTGTTTGACTTATTTCGCTCAACATAATACCCTCCAGTTCCATCCACGTCGTTGCAAATGGCAAGATCTCATTCCTTTTGAGGGCTGCATAATATTCCATTGTATATATATACCACTTCTTCTTTATCCATTCATCTGTCGATGGACATCTTGGCTCCTTCCAAAGTTTGGCTATTGTGGACATTGCTGCTATAAACATCGGGGTGCACGTACCCCTTCGGATCCCTACTTTTGTATCTTTGGGGTAAATACCCAGTAGTGCAATTGCTGGATCATATGGTAGCTCTATTTTCAACTTTTTGAGGAACATCCAGACTGTTTTCTAGAGTGGCTGCACCAGCTTGCATTCCCACCAACAGTGTAGGAGGGTTCCCCTTTCTCCGCATCCCCGCCAACATCTGTCGTTTCCTGACTTGTTAATTTTAGCCATTCTGACTGGTGTGAGGTGGTATCTCATTGAGGTTTTGATTTGGATTTCCCTGATGCCGAGCGATATTGAGCACTTTGTCATGTGCCTGTTGGCCATTTGGATGTCTTCTTTGGAAAAATGTCTGTTCATGTCTTCTGCCCATTTCTTGATTGGATTCTTTATTCTTTGGGTGTTGAGTTTGATGAGTTCTTTATAGATTTTGGATACTAGCCCTTTATCTGATATGTCATTTGCAAATATCTTCTCCCATTTTGTCGATTGTCTTTTGGTTTTGTTGACTGTTTCCTTTGCTTTGCAAAAGCTTTTTATCTTGATGAAGTCCCAATAGTTCATTTTTGCCCTTGCTTCCCTTGCCTTTGGCAATGTTTCTAGGAAGAAGTTGCTTCGGCTGAGGTCAAAGAGGTTGCTGCCCATGTTCTCCTTTAGGATTTTGATGGACTCCTGTCTCACATTGAGGTCTTTCATCCACTTGGAGTCTATTTTTGTGTGTGGTGTAAGGAAATGGTCCAGTTTCATTCTTCTGCATGTAGCTATCCAATTTTCGCAACACCATTTGTTGAAGAGACTGTCTTTGTTCCATTGGACATTCTTTCCTGCTTTGTCAAAGATTAGTTGACAATAGAGTTGAGGGTCCATTCCTGGGCTCTCTATTCTGTTCCATTGATCTATGTGTCTGTTTTTGTGCCAGGACCATGCTGTCTCGATGATGACAGCTTTGTAATAGAGCTGGAAGTCCGGAATTGTGATGCCGCCGGCTTTGCTTTTCTTTTTCAATATTCCTCTGGCTATGCGGAGTCTTTTCTGGTTTCATACGAATTTTAGGATTATTTGTTCCATTTCTTTGAAAAAAAGTGGATGGTATTTTGATGGGGATTGCATTGAATGTGTAGATTGCTCTAGGTAGCATTGACATCTTCACAATAGTTGTTCTTCCAATCCATGAGCATAGAACGTTTTTCCATTTCTTTGTGTCTTCCTCAATTTCTTTCATGAGTATTTTATAGTTTTCTGAGTAAAGATCCTTTGTCTCTTTGGTTAGATTTATTCCTAGGTATCTTATGGTTTTGGGTACAATTGTAAATGGGATCGACTCCTTCATTTCTCTTTCTTCTGTCTTCTTGGTGTATAGGAATGCCACTGACTTCTGTGCATTGATTTTATATCCTGCCACTTTACTGAATTCCTGTATGAGTTCTAGCAGTTTTGGGGTGGAGTCTTTTGGGTTTTCCACATAAAATATCATATCATCTGCAAAGAGTGAGAGTTTGACTTCTTCTTTGCCGATTTGGATGCCTTTTATTTCTTTTTGTTGTCTGATTGCTGAGGCTAGGACTTCTAATACTATGTGAATAGCAGTGGTGATAGTGGACATCCCTGCTGCGTTCCTGACCTTAGGGGGAAAGCTCTCAGTTTTTCCCCATTGAGAATGATATTCGCTGTGGGTTTTTCGTAGATGGCTTTTATGATATTGAGGTATGTACCCTCTATGTCTATACTCTGAAGAGTTTTGATCAAGAAAGGATGCTGTACTTTGTCAAAAGCTTTTTCTGCATCTATTGAGAGGATCATATGATTCTTGTTCTTTTTTTGGTTAATGTATTGTATCACATTGATTGATTTGTGGATGTTGAACCAACCTTGCAGCCCAGGGATAAATCCCACTTGGTCGTGGTGAATAATCCTTTTAATGTACTGTTGGATCCTATTGGCTAGTATTTTTGTCTGTGTTCCTTTTTGGTCTATGTTGCTTTTAGGGTCTCTCTTTGCTTAGAGGACCCCTTTCAAGATTTCCTGTAGGGCTGGTTTTGTGTTTGCAAATTCCTTTAGTTTTTGTTTCTCCTGGAAGCTTTTTATCTCTCCCTCAATTTTCAGTGACAGCCTAGCTGGATAGAGTATTCTTGGCTGCCTATTTTTCTCATTTAGTGCTCTGAATATATCCTGCCAGTCCTTTCTGGCCCGCCAGGTCTCTGTGGGTAGGTCTGTTGCCAATCTAATGTTTCTACCATTGTAGTTTACATATCTCTTCTCCCGAGCTGCTTTCAGGATTTTCTCTTTGTCTATGAGACTTGTAAGTTTTACTATTAGATGTCGGGGTGTTGACCTATTTTTATTGATTTTGAGAGGGGTTCTCTGTGCTTCCTGGATTTTGATACCTGTTTCCTTCCCCAAATTAAGGAAGTTCTCTGCTATAATTTGCTCCATTATACCTTCTGCCCCTCTCTCTCTTTCTTCTTCTTCTGGGATCCCAATTATTCTAATGTTGTTTCGTCTTATGGTATCGCTTATCTCTCGAATTCTGCCCTTGTGATCCAGTAGTTGTTTATCTCTCTTTTTCTCAGCTTCTTTATTTTCCATCATTTGGTCTTCTATATTACTGATTCTCTCTTCTGCCTCATTTATTCTAGCAGTTAGCGCCCCCATTTTTGATTGCACCTCATTAATAGCCTTTTTGATTTCTACTTGGTTGGATTTTAGTTCTTTTACTTCTCCAGAAAGGGTTTCTCTAATAACTTCCATATTTTTTTCAAGCCCAGCTAGTATCTTTAAAGTGATGATTCTGAACTCTAGATCTGACATCGTACTAATGTCCGTATTGAGTAGGTCCCTGGCAGTCGGTACTCTCTCTTGTTCTTTTTGTTGAGGTGATTTTTTCCGTCTTGTCATTTTGTGCAGAGGAGAATAGATTAATGAGAGAACAAAATGCTAGCAGAGTAACAATATCCCCAGAAAATATACCCTAAACAAATCAGAAAAGACCTGAAGCAGTGGGAAAAGAAAGGGAAAGAGAGAAAAAAGAAAAAGAAAAAAAAAAAGAAAAAAAAAGATAAAGATAAAAACAAACAAAAACAAACAAAACAAAACAACAACAACAACAAAAAAACCAGAATGTGATCAAATATGATCAGGCTGGTATATAGATCAGTGCCACACACTAGATTTAGGGTGTATTTTGGTCTTTTAGAAGAAAGTGCCTCCCAAAATTTTAAAGAAAGAAAAACTTATGTATGTACAAAAATAAAGGTTGATATGATGAAGGGATGGAATATGACTGTAAGGATGGAAATTATAAAAAATTTTATAAAAGGAATTGATAAGAAGTTGTTTGAAAAAAGAAAGAAGAGGATTTAAAAAAAGAAAAAAGAAAAAAAAGGGAGAGAATGTGATCAGGCAGCACAATAGAAAACACCATATACTAGAGATTTAGGGTATATTTTAATCTGTTAGAAGAAACTATCTCAAAATTTTAAAGAGAGAACAACTTATATATATATGCCAAAAATACGGGTAACTACTATGAAGGGATAGAATATGACTCTAAAAATGAAAAATAAAAATGTTTTTTTAAAAAAAGGGATTGATAGAATGTTGGTTGAAAAAGGGAAAAAGAAAAATTCAAAAAAAAAAAAAAGAAAAAAGACAGTTAAAAAAATTAACTTTGAAAGACTAAAGAATCATGGTAACAAAGCCATGAATTCTATGTGCAGTATTCCCCTAACGCTGGAGTTCTGCCGTTCTCATTGATCGGTAAACTTGGTCTTGGCTGGCTGTTCTCGCTGATCTTCTGGGGAGGGGCCTCTTGCCGTGTTTTCCAAATGTCTTTGCCGGAGGCGGAATTGCCCCGCCCTTGCCCCCTCCCGGCTAAGTAATCTGCTCGGGTTTGCTCTCCGGGGCTTTTGTTCCCTGCGAGCTTTCCGTCTAGCTTTGGAGGCGGAGAGTGAAAATGGCGGCCTCCCAATCTCCACCCCGGAGGAGCCGAGAACTCGGGGCCCCGCTCCTCAGTGAACCCCCCGAGAAAAGCCATCAGTCACTCCCGTCTCCCCGGTCTCCGGCTGCACTCCGTGCTCACCCGGCCTGTGACCGCGCGTTTCTGTCTCTGGCACCCGACCCTGTGTGGAGTCTCCAAGCCCAGCAGATCCCTGTGGTGCACTCCCTTGCGGCTCCTCCCGGGGGAGGAAGGGGAGTCTCCCCAGATCTTCAGCTTGTTGGGTCCCTGCTGGAGGAGCAGTGGCCCGACTGTGCCGTGGATTACGGTTTATGGCCACCCCGAGCTGAGAGCCCACGCCTGGGCTCCGCCTCTGCAGCCGGCTTCCCTGCTCCATTACCTGGGAGCTCTGCCACACTCAGGCACCCCCGGTCTTTCTGTGACCCCGAGGGTCCTGAGACCACACTGTCCCGGAGGGTTCCACCCTCCGCTTAGCCACCAGAGTGACGTCCCTCAGCGGAGCAGACTTTTAAAAGTTCCGATTTTGTGCTCCATGGTTCTATCACTTGCCAGAAGCGGCCGACGGAGGCCCCTCCCCCGCAGTCTATCCTCCCGAATATCGCCTGGGATTCACTTCTCCGCACATCCTACCTTCCAGAAAGTGGTCGCTTTTCTGATGAGAGAGTTGTTGCTCTTCTTTTCTTCGATCTCCTGTTGAGTTTGTAGGTGTTCAGAATGGTTTGATCCCTATCCAGCTGAATTCCTGAGAGGAGACGAAATCCAGGTCTCCTACTCCTCCGCCATCTTGCTCTGCCCCCCAATGCGATATATTTTTAAAAATATTTTTTGAAGTTGAAAATAGAGCTACCATATGATCCAGCAATTGCACTACTGGGTATTTACCCCAAAGATACAAATTAGGGATCCGAAAGGGTACGTGCACCCCGATGTTTATAGCAGCAATGTCCACAATAGCCAAACTGTGGAAAGAGCCAAGATGTCCATCGACAGATGAATGGATAAAGAAGAAGTGGTATATATATACAATGGAATATTATGCAGCCATCAAAAGGAATGAGATCTTGCCATTTGCAACGACGTGGATGGAACTGGAGTGTATTATGTTGAGTGAAATAAGTCAAACAGAGAAAGACATGTATCATATGATCTCACTGATATGAGGAATTCTTAATTGCAGGAAACAAACTGAGGGTTGCTGGAGTGGGGGGTGGGGTGGGAGGGATGGGGTGGCTGGGTGATAGACACTGGGGAGGGTATGTGCTCTGGTGAGTGCTGTGAATTGTGCAAGACTGTTGAATCACAGATCTGTACCTCTGAAACAAATAATGCAATATATGTTAAGAAAAAAAAAGTAGAAGAAGAAGAAGGTAGCAGGAGGGGAATAATGAAGGGGGGGAATTGGAGGGGTAGACGAACCATGAGAGACGATGGACTCTGAAAAACAAACTGAGGGTTCTAGGGGGAGGGGGATGGGAGGATGGGTTTGCCTGGTGATGGGTATTGAGGAGGGCACATTCTGCATGGAGCACTGGGTGTTATGCACAAACAATGAATCATGGAACACTACATCTAAAACTAATGATGTAATGTATGGGGATTAACATAAGAATAAAAAAATAAAAATAAAAAAATATATTTTTTGAGTGTTTACTATGTGCTAGGCAATTTAAGCAACAGTAAAATAATTCTTGTTTAAGTGTTTAGATGTTAGGGATACAACAGGAAATTAAACAGACAAAAATTCATGCCCTCGTGGAGCTTACATTATAGTCATTTATACTTTTTCTTGAGTGGTGTCCTTTTAAAGTATATTCTGTGATCTCTTATACAACCCTGAGGAACTCATAATTCCCTATTCATAAATGACGATATTGTAGTCCTATGTAAGAGCATATTCTAAAGTGTAAGTCATAAGTAATTTCCCATGGGTAGAATTTGAGATTTGATATCTTACTTAAACTTCAGAACATCAGTTACAGAAGAACAGCACTATTGTGCAAAAACACTCATTTCCAACTATTTCATTAGCCATTTTGATGTTCCACATCTGACAGGAGAGGACAGTTTCATCTTCTGAGGAAAGCTGAGGGGACTGAAATATAGAAATGCCACCAAGTAGGTGACTGAAGGTGTCAAATACACAGTGAATACCATTTGCCACCATTTTGAAAATTCTCATTAAGGTATGATAAAATCTCTTAGAAACGTTACTATTTTTCACAGGTAGCTTTTAGCAATTTCTTTAAAATGTTTGATAGACAAATATATTGGTGAATGAATAAAGTGAAGGGGATCATGGGTTTCAAAAGTGCATATTCCAATTAAAGCAACTCATACCCTCTTCTTCAGTCCAGTGAGACACAGTAAGATAATTCTTATTTAAAGGAAACTTAGCTAGTTCCACCTTATTCCTTATGCTGTTTGTTAGAGATCTGTCTTCGGCCTCCTGACTAAATAAAAATGCAGAAGAAATAATTTATTTTAACAAGTTCCCAAACACATTTTGCTCGAGCTGTGATTCTTATAATAGCATTAAGATCCAAGAAAATAAAACTCGAGTCTGTGGCCTTTCAATATTATTTGTTTCCAGAATGATAGATATTTATATTTGAAAGGTTCTGTACTAGAGATAAATCAGCATGCTTATATAATCTTCAAAAAGGATAACAGGTCAAACTTAAGGAACTTTAAAAATCACTGTGAGAAAAAATATCTAGAACTTGAAAATAGGAAAAGATTACTGGGTATTTTCTCAGTGCTGGGCTTGTACTTTTGATCAACTTCACAATGGCTAGGATATTTCACAACTCCATTGGAGCAAAGGTTAATTTGAAGATTTTTGTCTTGTAGAGATGCAAATAATTTCATTATGGTAAAACAGATAAATCCCCAAATTACAGTTTGCTGTAACCAGTTTTCTGTCAAACTCCCATATCTTATTTTAACATTTCATTGCTAATCTGCCTATGAACACCTGCCTTCTCAAAGCTTTTTTAGGCCAGTTTTACCATCTTCTGGTTGTTCATTAATGTAATGAGTTTAACACAATCTTGGACATATAATCATGTTATATTTGTATAAAAATTATGTTTTATAGCCTTTTAAAAAAGTATCCTTTAACAATAGTTAGACCCCGGGGCTCCTGCGTGGTTTAGTAGGTTAAGCGTCTGCCTTCAGCTCAGGTCATGAAGTCTTGCATCAGGCTCCCTGCTCAGTGGGGAGTCTGCTTCTCCCTCTCCCTCTGCTTATCGCTCCCCCTGCTCTGCTCATGCTATCTCTCTCTCTCTGTCAATAAATAAATAAATAATCTTAAAAAAAATAGACCCTTCTTACTTAATGCCTTTCTCTTTATTTTAATGGTTCTTATAACCTCCTTTTTAAGGAGCTCTAAGTGGATAGAATGGCATAATTTAATGAATTCCTAGTCCTGTCACTGACTACTCATGTAACCCTGAGTAACTCATAATCCCTCATCCATAAATGGTAAGATTGTACAGGTTAGTTTTAAGTGTGAATTCTGAAGAGTAAGTAATGAGTAGCTTTGTATGGGTACAATTTGAGACTTAATTCTTAAATTTTAGAACATCAGTTGCAGAGGATAAACCCGACCATCCATTGAATAGTAAGGCTTTATTTCCTCATCAGTATATATATGGAGCAATTCAAAATATATTGGCATGAGTCCTCCACAAATTTGCACAGTTAGGAATCAGTCTCTATTTGCATGTTACTTTCTTCACAGAGAGCACTCTGATTCCTCCAGCTTGAAGCAGCTCTCTCCTACATAACTATAATTGTACTTTACATATCTTTATAGATATCTTTAATATATACCTATATATCTTTATATATTACATATATCTTATATATCTGATTTTTCATATGTTTACCCCCATCTACTCAATTACAGATAGGAAGCAGTGGAACCATGTAGTTCTAACATGACTGTACCTCTCAGAGAGAATGAACTTGGGGTCTTCTATTATCTCTCTATCTCTTGGTATAAATTAATATAGACACTGGGAAGAAGCAAAGCAATAGCAACAATGACTATCTTTCTGGGATATAATGAATATAAGTTGCTTTCATAATCATTAGAAAAGAAAACATCTTTTGATTTGGATTAAAACATATAAAACTTCAAAGGTCTCCCTTTTGACACAAGGCAAACTCTGAGCTTCTCAGAGGTCATATAATGCTCATCACCATCTGGCTCCAACTACATGTCCAGATTCCACTCTCATCATTTTTTTCCAATAAATTCTATTCTACAGCTACACTGGAATTTTGTGGTTTCCAGAGCATGTCACATACTTTCATACCTTTGTGACTTGAATCATATTGTTCTCTTAGCCTGAAAACATTTCTCACCATCTTCACCTGAGGGGGTGGGGGGGGAATCAGCATGAAAGTCAAAGCTAAATTAAAATGTAGGCATCTTTGTGAAGCTATTTTCTGCTCTCAAAATATATAGCACAGCCTAAACATGAACTGTGCATTTTTTAACAACCATATAGGTTCTCCAGAGTAAGAAGTGTCTTATTTCTTTGTATCCTCTGGAATTAAAGTAATAAAAAATAATAACAATAATAATAATGATAAATGAATAAGTGGATGAATGTAAATCATGCTGTAAACGTCTTTACTAAGGACTGGCTACCTACTTACAGTTCACTATAGCCTGTTCATACAATATTCTTCTGTCTACTTCCCATCTCTAATCTATTATTGGGTTATACATTCTAGAGTGTACATGATCACATACTTTCTTCTTCCTTCTTCATGGTTTCACCCTTGTTCAGTCATTCACAATTTTCTACCAAATCATTCTGTTTTCTAGTTAGTACTCTGGTTCCTTTATGAGAATTCTGTTTCTCTGAGGTATTATACAATTCCCCATTTCCCTCTGTCCTAAGAATAATCTTCCTCTGTAGGACTTCCTCTCCCAGATGCCCTTTGCCTGATTGTGGAATGCATAGTACCCTGGACATAAGAGCTCTTCAAGAGCTGATTTAGTCAGTATTTTCTTCCCACCCAATTTCCCAGTCACATATGTCTAATTTATTAAACTTCCTTCTGTGTAAGAGCAATGATCCTCAATGGCCAAGGGAGCTAACCTACCCACCACCTCCCAAATACCAATCCTTTTTCTGACACTCTTTTCCCTGTCTCCTGGGAAAAACAACTATTAGAATTCTAGCAACTATTAGAAAATTAATATGAGAGGAAGTACAGTACTTGGGAAAGAAACAAATGCCTCTTTAGGATAATGGAAAGGAAAAAAAAATAAGTGAATTGAAACTGGATGGGGCCACTTACCAGCCACAGAAAGGTTGAGATCAGGTCTACAGGGTTGTTGTTGTTGCTGCTGTTGTTGTTGTTGTTTGCTCTGGCCATTTTTTTAAAGATTTTATTTATTTATTTGAGAGAGAGAGAATGAGAGAGAGAGAACACATGAGAGGGGATAGGGTCAGAGGACGAAGCAGACTCCCTGCCGAGCAGGGAGCCTGATGCGGGACTCAATCCAGGGACTCCAGGATCATGACCTGAGCCGAAGGCAGATGCTTAAGCGACTGAGCCACCCAGGCGCCCGCTCTGGCCATTTTTATAAAATCCATTTGGGGGTGTTCAAAGGGGTTTCAAGGTTTTACTTCTTTTTTTTTATGTTATGTTAATCACCATACATTACATCATTAGTTTTTGATGTAGGGTTCCATGATTCATTGTTGCGTATAACACCCAGTGCTCAATTCAGTACATGCCCTCTTTAATACCCATCACCAGGCTAAACCATCCCCCCACCCCTCTCCCCTCTAGAACCCTCAGTTTGTTTCTCGGAGTCCATCGTCTCTCATGGTTCATCTCCCCCTCTGATATCCCCCCCTTCATTTTTCCCTTCCTGCTATCTTCTTCTTTTTTTTTTTTTAACATATAATGTATTATTTGTTTCAGAGGTACAGATCTGTGATTCAACAGCTTTACACAATTCACAGCACTCACCATAGCACATACCCTCCCCAATGTCTATCACCCAGCCATCCCATCCCTCCCACCTCCCACCACTCCAGCAACCCTCAGTTGGTTTCCTGAGATTAAGAATTCCTCACATCAGTGAGGTCATATGATACATGTATTTCTCTGATTGACTTATTTCGCTCAGCATAATACCCTCCAGTTCCATCCATGTCATTGCAAATGGCAAGATTTCATTTCTTTTGATGGCTGCATAATATTCCATTGTATATATATACCACTTCTTCTTTATCCACTCATCTGTCGATGGACATCTTGGCTCTTTCCATAGTTTGGCTATTGTGGACATTGCTGCTATAAACATCAGGGTGCACGTACCCCTTCGGATCCCTACATTTGTATCTTTGGGGTAAATACCCAGTACTGCAATTGCTGGATTGTAAGGTAGCTCTATTTTCAACTTTTTGAGGAACCTCCATACTGTTTTCCAGAGTGGTTGCACCAGCTTGCATTCCCACCAACATCTGTTGGTGGGATACCTTTCTCCATATCCCCGCCAACATCTGTCGTTTCCTGACTTGTTAATTTTAGCCATTCTGACAGGTGTGAGGTGGTATCTCATTGAGGTTTTGATTTGGATTTCCCTGATGTCGAGCGATGTTGAGCACTTTTTCATGTGCCTGTTGGCCATTTGGATGTCTTCTTTGGAAAAGTGTCTGTTCATGTCTTCTGCCCATTTCTTGATTGGATCATTTGTTCTTTGGGTGTTGAGTTTGATAAGTTCTTTATAGATTTTGGATACTAGCCCTTTATCTGATATGTCATTTGCAAATATCTTCTCCCATTCTGTCGGTTGTCTTTTAGTTTCATTGACTGTTTCTTTTGCTGTGCAAAAGCTTTCTCTCTTGATGAAGTCCCAATAGTTCATTTTTGCCCTTGCTTCCCTTGCCTTTGGCAATGTTTCTAGGAAGAAGTTGCTGAAGCTGAGGTCAAAGACGTTGCTGCCTGTGTTCTCCTTTAGGATTTTGATGGACTCCTGTCTCACACTGAGGTCTTTCAACCATTTTGAGTCTATTTTTGTGTGTGGTGTAAGGAAATGGTCCAGTTTCATTCTTCTGCATGTGGCTGCCCAATTTTCCCAACACCATTTGTTGAAGAGACTGTCTTTTTTCCATTGGACATTCTTTCCTGCTCTGTAGAAGATTAGTTGACCGTAGAGTTGAGGGTCTATTTCTGGGCTCTCTATTCTGTTGCATTGATCTATGTGTCTGTTTTTGTGCCAGTACTATACTATCTTGATGATTACAGCTTCGTAATAGAGCTTGAAGTCCAGAATTGTAATGACACCAGCTTTTCTTTTCTTTTCCAACACTCCTCTGGCTATTTGGGGTCTTTTCTGGTTCCATACAAATTTTAGGATTATTTGTTCCATTTCTTTGAAAAAAGTTGATGGTATTTTGATAGGGATTGCATTAAATGTAGGTCTACAGGGTTTTTTTCAACTTAAATCAGATTACAGTTAGAGAATATTGAAGCCAAGTTAGAATTATTAGGGTTAAAGGTAAGGAAATAAGAATAGGGAAAACACTAAGAATTTTTGCTTTCCCAAATGTTAAAAGCAATAAATGGAATTAATAAAGGATCTGCTATTTAAAAGGAGCTTTGTATACACTATATTTTCTTATAACAACTAGCAAGGAAGGTATTATTTTTACTGTACAGATAAGTAAACTGACCTTTAAGAAAGGTAAGTCTCCAAGGCCACACAGAGAGGAAAAGACCTAGGTCCATTTCTGCTCTTCTTCTTTCATTCTGTGTTTTCCATAGCACAGCGAAATTCATGCTAAGATTGATGGTGTCCCTAACCTCTAGGCACAGTGAGTTTAGTTTGGGTCATAGACATAACTAGAAAAGGAAGTGGAGTCTGTGTATTTAAATTGTGCCACTAAGAAAGTTGCTTCAAACATTTTGGTGAGAATGAGTGGTGGTTAATTAGCCAAAATTAACTGATGAATGATAGGAGAAATACTGAAGTCAGATGACTAATTTAAGGCCATAAACACAGACATCACTGACTATTTCCAGAGCTGACAATATTTCATATGCAAAGCCACTGATGAATTTCTTTGGCTTGCTACTTGGCTTACTTTAAAGTGTTTTGAAGTTTATTGCCAATGATTCTTCCCATACACTAATAGCTAACATTTATTGAATTTTGCCTTGGGTCAGGGACTGGGCCTGCAATAACATGGATTATCTCATTTATTGCTCATAAAAGACTTATAAGTTGGATAATATTATTATCCTTACCTTGTTTATTCTATGAAGGAGGCTCAGAGGTGAAGTGACCTGTTCAGGGCTTAACAGACAAAACTATATTGAGGGCACACTATTGATTTACAGCACCAGTGGGTTAAATCATACACATTTCAAACATCAGGATAAAGGCATCTCATTTGAAAAGAAATGTCTTTTATAAAGCAAATGCATTGAAACCACTATCCTATGAGCAAAATTAGAACACAATGGAGAAAAGTTCAGCAGAAATGTTATGCTTAGAAGGTTGCTTTTGGTGGAATTTTTTTATACCACTAAGAAAACCTAAAATTAGTAGAAACCTCTAGCTAGTTAAGTAGAGGCATCTTTACATTAAACCAAATCATGTATATGAAAATAGTATAATTTACAAAACATTGTATATGCACAGATCAGTTACACAACTGATCAGTCTCTCTGATTGGGCCAATTTTACAGTTCCCAGGAGGGACAGTGGCTGTATCCATGGCAACAGGTACTACAAATGGGAGGCATTGTTATGAAGTCTCCAGGCTTAGAGATTTCATTCAACCAGATTAACAAAAACAGACTTCCTCACACTTAAACAAATAAATAAGCATAAGCCTTTACATCAATATGAAGAGTGGTTCAACATCTTAAAGTTTGTTTTTTGTTTGCCTGTTTTATATGTAAAAAATGATATATATAAAATATTTTTAGGATTTTCCAGTAAAAGTGTTTTCTTTATACTCAAATTCACCTCATTCTACCTCAAATTTAGTTTGGTTTGTTTCAGATATGCATGATTGTGTTTGACTTTTGAAATAATAAAGTGGATTCAGTTTCTGACATCAATTATTTTCATTGGTTTCTTGTGTAGATTAAAAGTACACCACAAAAATGTAATTTAAATGCTCCTGCCAATTAGCCCTCATACTCACTTACTGACCCAACAATTTTAATAGTCTTGTTTTGAAAATCACATTTCTCAAATGACAATTTAGTTATTGAAAAGTTATACATTATGATGCCAGTAATACATGTTGGTTTCTCATTTCTGCTTTTTGGATGCCAGCCATTTATGAGCAGATAAATAGGGACACATAAGGACATGGGGCCCCTGAATATGCTGGGTTCCTCCCCAACACTTTGTGGGAGAAAAACTTACCAGCTTATCAGCCCTATACTTGAGAATTCTATTATGTCAGAAATCCCCTTGCAACACCTCCAAGAATTCTTGTACTGTGCTAACTGCCTGGCTTATCTCTCTCTAGCCATTATTTTTCTTTCTAAAGTTCTGGATAGGGAGGGGGATGGGGGAAGATTGGAGAGACTAAGGGGAAAGCATGTCTTTATATCTACGTAATTGTTTCTATGCAAGGACAAAACAGCATTTAAAATTTTTACCTGTAAAGCTACGGCTTGTATAGTTTTTTTAATAGTATCCTCCTCATTTTATGTATATTTTAGTTTCCTATGATAGGAAATTCCTTAATATCACTTTGACTATGACTTTTTTAAATGAGAATTTCAGAGGAAGGAATGCAGAAATGAGGAAGGGAGACAGGGAGAGAAGGAGAGTAGAAACTCTGGAGCAATAAGAAAATTCTACTGCACACATCCTATGTTCAAGCCTCCCAAACCAGGGAAAGAGGGAAGATTCTACAAATTAGCAGAGGCAAGGAGGCTGAGAAAAGACAGTAACCACAGGCCAGTTTCCCTGGTTATCTTGTGGCCATCTTAGACCTAAGGCCACCAGAGAGTATGGGAATCTAGGTGACAGCAAATGGTTTCAGCAGTGATTCAAAAAGGCCAGCACTGAAGAGAAAATTCTCAACCTGACAAAGGCTTCCTTTGCTAACAATTTGCATTTTTTCTATCATTTTGCAATAATTCCTTTTCCATTTGGCAAGGGCCGTGGTTATCCTGTTTTTAAATATGGGTTGATGGGTTGGAAATGATGAATCAGAGAATAGCTGTATTAGTTAACGAACTGCAGGTTAAAAATCTTGAGCAAAATTGGGGATTGAAATAAAGCTCAGGGGGGAAATGATCAAAACATGAAGATGTAGGGTGCAGAGGAGATGAGAGGAGACACCCTCAGGGAGATGGATCTGCACCTGAAGCTCCACCCTGGGTGAGGGTTTGACAGGTGGGATTGAGAGGCCAGGTCCCAGTTCACAGTTTGCTTGTCAAATTCTACCCACTCCACAAGCACCCTAAGACCAGAGCAGTGCAGCCCCCAAATGGCCCATTCCACGAATTTTAAGTTCTAAGTGCTTTCAACGTTCTAAGGGGGCCTTACCAGACTCTTCAACATCTTAATCTGTACAACAACCTTGCAAGCTACACACTACTGTGCACATTTATTTTATTTTTTTTTTAAAGATTTTATTTATTTATTTGACAGAGAGAGACACAGCGAGAGACAGAACACAAGCAGGGGAGTGGGAGAGGGAGAAGCAGGCTTCCCGCGGAGCAGGGAGCCCGATGTGGGGCTCGATCCCAGGACCCCGGGATCATGACCTGAGCCAAAGGCAGACGCTTAATGACTGAGCCCCCCAGGTGCCCCACATTTTATACTTTAAACATCTTATAATATCAATTATACTTCAATAAAGCTGAAAACTATAGTAAAATTAAACTGATATAAACTTGAAGAAAATGGGTGTTAGCAAAATAAAAAACAGTCAAGAAATGCCAAAGACAAACTTTGTACTAGGCTGTTATTTGCCTGTTTATTTTAACAATAGAGAGCTCATGAGAGTTAAGAATGAAATAGTTTATTTTGTATTTTTTTGCCTGTCTCCCCCCACCTTTACCTCTAGTACAGTAACTGACAGAAAAGACACACAATACATGCTTAATGAGTAAGGAACTGATTGCTGTGAACTAAATGATTTAGATTTATCAACCTAAAGTTGAATATAGGTTCTGTCAGACTTCCTCTAACTCCAAATACATGCCCAGAGACAAAAGATGGCTGTCAGAAGAGAAATATCATTAGTCAGTGCTTTATCAATATAGTTAACAATGCCCAGGACATATTTGACGTTTTAGAACATCTGAAATATCAGAGAATGGAGCAGAATACTTATATGTAAATACATATGTTTGCAGAAGGCAAGGAAGTTTTCATACCATTAAGTATTTAAACTAGTTGAAACAGTAAGATTAATGTTAGGAGGAAGACTTCAGTCAAGGTTAGTATGGAGAAAAATGGTTAATAGAATTTTTACCTTTTTTGAACCAAACATGAAAAAAAGCAGAATTATCATTTTTTCCACAGAGTAATTTTTTTTAAAGCTAAAAAGTGGTTTCAGACTCTATCAGTATTGTCATCATGTTCACTTGCCAAACTCCAAGCTGTTAACTGGGCAAATTCTTAACGGCCTCAGGGGCCTCTCCCCAACATAGATGTTAATCGTTCATCTTCAGATGGCATTAGCTTTCAGCTAAGTCTTTATTTCTGATGGAATGGTTCTCTCACTGTTGTGGTGAAAAGAGAAACATGCACACACCGAGAAAAGCTGCTGAGGGCATTGCATGGCTTGCGGCTCTCTGGTGTTTTCTTAATCTACTAGTGTCTGATGCTTTCCTTTTTTTTTTTTTTTTTTTTTTTAGATTTTATTTATTTATTTGAGAAAGAGAGAGACTATGAACAGGGGGGAGGGGCAGAAGCAGAGGAAGAAGCAGCCTCCTGGCTAAGCCGGGAGCCAAATGCAGGGCTGGATCCCAGGACCCTGAGATCATGACCTGAGCCAAAGGCTTAACCAACTGAGCCCCCCAGGTGCCCCTGATGCTTTCCTTTCAATGGAAAAAGAATGTCAGTGAAAAACAAAACCCACAAGTTGTCTAACTTTCTATTTACAACGTTTGAGATTTCCAAGTAAACAGCGTCTGGTAAGCAAGCAACATTGTGCTCCTTATCTGTAGATTTGTGGGACCCTGATGGTCTAAAGGGCTCAAGCATTCCTTGACCTATGGCCCCACAGGGCAGTCAATCTATCCAATATAACACTTCTTTGCAACCCTAGGGAGAGTATTGGGCTTTTCTAGTGAAAGTAACAATTTCTTTCACTGAGTGAGGGTGGGCTGAGGCACTTAGAGAAAAGCTTCACTCTAGTTTTCACAAAGAAGGAGCAGCAGAACATGAAGAGGGAACTCCCAGTTCTAGTCACTAATTCCATCACAGGTGGCAGCCTGCTTTCATGAGAGTGTGGCAGTTTGGAGATGGCTGTTGGCAGGAAGAAAGGGATAAATAAAGTTATTTTCATCCTTATCGTTCAGAAAATTTTTCTCAGCCTAATGAAAACAATAAGAGCAATGCCAACTCCTGCCAGATGTAGCTGGCATCTTGGAACAATGAGATAAAGCAGTGCACTCCTTAATACCTAGGTCTGTCATTGTCCTAAAGCCAGCTCCTCAGCTACACATTGCTGAGTCGGGAGGGTGGAGGCATCTGAGAGATAGGCATTAGATATTAAACTGGAGGAGGCAATCAGGCAATCTAATACGTTACTGTTACTAGTCTGGCCCACAGACAAGCGGCAGCGGCACAGTGCCTGAGTGCATGTTAGACATGCAGAATGGCGGTCCCCCCAACCCGCACAGGCCTTATGGAATCATTATTTGCATTTTAATGCACATAATTCCCTCCCATATGACTTTATGCACACGACAGTATGAGATGCACTAACTCATGGTATTCAAAGGACTGGGCAAGCTCAGGCATGGCTTAAGAGTGTTACCTTGTAGACATGTGAGATCCAGCAGGCAGAATGAAGCAAGGGAAGAGGCATAAAGGGCATTCAGACGGCCATTTGATTCCACAGCCACATTGCCCAGTAACAGTAGGAAGCCCACACCCTGAGGACTGGTGGGGTCGGAGTTGGGGTGGGGTTGAGTGGAAAGGGGGGGCTAAGAAGGGCACAATTCAGCCCTATTCTCTCAGTAGGTGGTCAAGTTCTTGGCAGAAGGATGGGGTTCTCACGAAGGCTGGACTTCAAGTTAAGGTTCTATTACTAAGCAGGGAATTAGGATGCTAGTTAGAAGAAATGCAGCTTTACTGCAAACCTGTTGATTTGAATACTTGAGCCTAAGAGGATTTTGAATTTGAGAATCTTGAAACTCAGAGTCTATTCAAACACCTCAAAAAGCACCTTTGTTGTCACACCTGACCTATTCGCAGCAACTCTTAACTTCTGCTACTGATCAAAAGGTGTCACTGAATCACCTGATTCACTTTTTGCTCCAATTAGAACTGCCTCTCCAACCTGAAGGCAGGCGCCATCAATAGGACTCACAAAATTTGTGGAGGAAAAGGGAAAGAGAAGCAAGGAGGGCACGAGATCATAAATGTTTTCCACTACCCCTTAATCCTTCCAGATGGACTCCATTTCTCTTGGACTGTATTTGTATCTGTTACCACTAGTCCTGTGTCGTGAGATCTTCTTTGTCATGTTCTTATTTTCTGACAAGGAACATTCTGAAGGAACATTCAAATTTAATTCTATGATAACATTCCAGGAGAAAGGGAGAGTGAACTCAAGAGAAAAGAGAGGGAGAAAATCCAAGTCAATTTAAGTTTTTACTACTTAGTTTTTCTGTTTATTGTCAGAAATCTATATACACAATCAATATGTTTGGTTAAAACACACACACACACAAACCAGAAACCAAGGACATTTCAAGCCCTAAAATTTGGCCATGGAACCTAAATACAAATGAAGATGCATGTCTGTATTTGTTTATACCTCTGGGACAGCTATGTTTTGTTTTGTTTTGTTTTGTTTTAATACTATAAGACAGGGCACTTCCTCATTCTTCGTGTATTTATTGGTTTGTTTTATAATCCTTCTAAAATGATTCCACTGAGACAATTCCAATTCCATGGGAACATGACCAAACAAAATTATTCTGCTTTCGAGTTCAGAGATGGGGTTCTGAATTCAATTTGCTCTAAAGGTTATTTCATTTCAAAAGTCACTAGAATAAAATAAAATTAAATAAATAAATAAATAAATTATACATTTCCCATTGTTATTTTAAATATTGTAACTGACTCTTTGAAAAACATATTTTCTTTTGGGACTACATTCTAGTAAATTAGAATCCATAGTGTGCTGGCTCATATAAAAGAAAAAGCTTTAAAGACAGAATGAAAAGGAATGAGGACATTTGAATATTGGGTGATAGAGTTACTGGATATGGTTTGCAGAAATCTGCACAACCTCTTTCTAACACTTAGTAGATACCTACTGAACACAAACACACACACACACACACACACACACACACACACTAGCTTTTCATTTGCCCTGACAAACCTCTACTCTTTACCATAAATAATCTTTAGATTCATGTAATGGCCCGGATCCTTGCTTAAATATGTATTGGGGGATGTCACAAAAAAGGCGAAGGACAGGAATGTATTGTAGCCCAAGATACCTTTTGTGATTATATGAGCCAATAATTTTGGAGGATGACTTTACTATCTAGAAACGTTACTCTATTCCCACTTGTTCACCTGTCTCAGTGGCTATATTAGTATGTTTTAGATATCAGTGTTTTAGATTTTGCCAATTATGTTTTTCAAATTAAAAAAAATCAGTTAATAAAACTTAATGGTACTATCAATGTGGATAAGAACAAAATGTCTTAACTATTCATTTGAAAGGGAATATTAAACCCAACTCCTCTAGTAGTGTGGAACATGAATTTGAAAAAAGTATCACTAGAATAATGAAGACAATTCAGTATATTATGTGCATTAACTCCAGAATCAGACTAATGAGGTTTGGTTCTATTTCTGCTTCTCCCATTTTGTGTGTGTCCTTTGGTAGTTTCTTAGTTTCTGTCAACATTAATTCCCTCATCTACAAAATAGAGATAATAATGGTACCCACCTCACAGGTATACAGTAAAGATTAAACAAAATAACATATGTAAAGTATCTAACAAAGCAAATATACTAGAAATGTTTACTATCATCAAATAAAGTACACTATATTTAAGACTTAATATTTAGATCACATGTGTTCTATGTGGCTTTTATATTTATAAAAGGTAAACATTTATTTGCTAGGTAGGGATTGGTAAAATACAGGTATTTTTAATTTGTCAAAGCTTAATAAGGAAGAAGGATGAAGAAAATTTTATTAACAATCATTGAAAATTATCTTCCAGCATTTTTGCAATTGAAATGTTTCATTGTTTAAATTATCAGTAAAACAGTGATTTTTTTTCCTCCAACAAATGAAACTTTCATGATGTAAAAAAAGCCTACCATACATGTTATCATCATGCACAGTTTATAATTTATTGTGGACTCACTTTCCAAGAGATTTATACATGATTCCTTTCCTTTTATTTCAAATAGTATCAGTTTCACCATATGTGATATGTCAAAACTGTTTCTCAAAAGAGGCAACTCAATCGACACCAAAATGTTGCTTGACTTTTATGAACTGAACACTGCTCATTTCCCAATTCTTTAAGAAAGACATTGTTTTCTAGCGAACTCGTGTATGCTATCCATATGACTTAAGTATGTCCTTTAGAAAATTTATCCTCCACTCATAGTCCTGGAAAGATCATAGATATATATGACATTTTAAAATAAATTTTGGGATTGAAATAAGATGACAGCCATTTAAAGCTTCATTTGAGGCTTCATCACTTATTTATGGGTGATTAAGTGAGACCCAGTAGTTTCCAACCTGGCTGAGTTGCAGTGGAGTATAATCCACTTAAACAGAGCTTTGCTCGTATGAGAATACGAGTGGCTTATTTGAAGACAATGTCAGGACCGTCTCCAGAATGGATAATTAATGATTCTTTAAGACCAGAGTGTATGTCACTTGAACAATAATGTTAAGAATCATTTGTGTGTTGGGGCGCCTGGGTGGCTCAGTCGTTAAGTGCCTGCCTTCGGCTCAGGTCATGATCCCGGGGTTCTGGGATCGAGCCCCACATCGGGCTCCCAGCTCCACGGGAAGCCTGCTTCTCCCTCTCCCACTCCCCCTGCTTGTGTTCCCTCTCTCGCTGTGTCTCTCTCTGTCAAATAAATAAAATCTTAAAAAAAAAAAAAAGAATCATTTGTGTGTCTTGCTGCCTCATTATACTGGTTGGAAGAGACACTTCTAGGGACTCCTGGGTGGCTCAGTCAGTTAAGCGTCTACCTTCAGCTCAGGTCATGATCCCAGGGTCCTGGGATCGAGTCCTGCATAGGGCTGCCCACTCAGCAGGGAGCCTGCTTCTCCCTCTGTCTGCCACTCCCCTCCCTACTTGTGCTCTCTCCTCTCTCTCTCTCCCTCTCTCTGACAAATAAATAAATAAAATCTTTAAAAAAAGAGAGAGAGAGAGAGACCCCTCTAATAAAATGTTCAGTTTAAGGTGAGAAGAATGAGGTTAATCTTAGTAGAGTTTACCAATTCCTATTCACTGAATTGAGAAGCAAGTGGTAAAGAAAGCTAATATATAGGGTGCTTGGGTGGCTCAGTCATTAAGCATCTGCCTTCAGCTCAGGTCATGATCTCAGGGTCCTGGGATAGAGCCCCTGCTCAGCAGGGAGCCTGCTTCTCCCTCTCCCACTCCCCCTGCTTATGTTCCCTCTCTCGCTATCTCTCTCTCTCTGTCAAATGAATAAATAAAATCTTAAAAAAAAAAAAGCTAGTATATAAAGGAAATAATAAAGGGTTAAAGAGATGTCAATTAACATCCTTTTGTCCCATGATGTTCTTCCTATTATTACATTTTAAAAATCCTGTTAAAAAGAAGTAATGGTTCGCTGAAGTTTTCCTATTTCTGTTGACTAAGTAAACTTACTGAATGTGTTCAGTTGACTAGTCTCAAAACTAAGCCTTTACCAAATTAGTCATCACATCCAGTTTGTTTCCCTCCTAATGTCTCTCAAATCCATATGTTATGTCTACTAGTACTACCACTTTCTTAGATTTATTACCACCCACCCACCCTTTTGTGTAGCTCTACACTAATTTATCTTATAGAGTTGACATCACTTTCATTCATCATTCATCATTCTGTTTTCAACAACTTTCACCCATGCTCTAGTATCTACGGGTATAAGTTCAATAGCCCCTATAAATTGATGTCTACAATTTATACTCCAATCCCTGGCACCCTATCATATGCCAGACCATTCTTCTAGTTGCTCTTGAACAAATATTATGTATCCTCACTCTCCTGTTTCTACTAATTTGATTGTCCTCAAAGATCTACCAGTTTGTTTGTTTGTTTATTATTTGGATATAGTCAACACACAATGTTACATTAGTTTCAAGTGTACAGTGTAGTAATTCAACAAGTTTATACCTTATGCTATGTTCATCACAAGTGTAGCTGCCATCTGTCCCCATACATCGCTATTACAATATCATTACTATATTCCTTATGCTGTGCCTTTTATTCCCACAACTTATTCATTCCATAACTGGAAGCCTATACCTTCCACTCCCCTTCATCCATTTTGCCCAACCTCTCACCCCCTCTCCTCTGGCAACCATGGGTTTGTTCTCTGTAGTTATAGGTCTGATTCTGCTTTTTGTTTGTTTATTCATTTGTGGGGTTTTTTTTTTGTTTCTTGTTTTTTTGTTTTGTTTTGTTTTAGATTCCACTTATGAGTGAAATCATATGGCATCTGTCAAAACCAACACCATATGATTTCACTCAAAAGATCTACCAGTTTCTTATCTGGCCCTTAAGGGTCAAGTTACATTTCATGTCTTCAGTGAGGTATTACCTGGCCACAGTTACCCAATGTATCTGGCCCTACTGTCACAGAACATCTGGGATCTTATACTTTTATAGCTTACATATCTCAGTTCTCAAAGTAGATTAAGAATTTCTTGAGGACGGGTATTTCTTTTGACTTTCTATTGAATAATAAAGCAAACATCAATGGGACTAATGGATAACTGTATGGTGTTATTATCATTTTTCTTTATTTATTAGCTCACTTGGCTGTAAGTCCCTTAATAATTCCCACAGCAGCAGGAGTATTGTTCAAAAAAATAGACTCCAAAAAATGTTCAAAAAAAGGAAAAGTAATGAGTCTTTCATCACAGGAGGTACTTCAAAACTGAACCTAAATGCACATTTGTCAGAAATCCTGCACTGGTGTTTAGACTAGATCTCAAAGTTTCTTTTTAGAGAAAGAATTTTATCCTGAAGAATTAAAAAAAAGGAGAGTCTTTTTTTTAAAAACAATTTTATTTTTTAAGATTTTATTTATTTACTTTGATAGAGAGAGAGACAGTGAGAGAGGGAACACAAGCAGGAGTGGGAGAGGGAGAAGCAGGCTTCTTGCTGAGCAGGGAGTCTGATGTGGGCCTTGATGTGGGGCTCGATCCCAGGACTCTGGAATCACGACCTGCGCCAAAGGCAGACGCTTAACAACTGAGCCACCCAGGTCTCCCCAAAAGAAGGGTCTTTTTTTTTCTCAAAAAGGTCTAACAGTAGAAATTTAAAGCAGAGGCCAAAGAAAACACACTTAGCATATCTTAATGTTAAGTTCAATGTAAATATGACTAGGCTTTTCTTATGCCTTCATTTTTGCTGGTGTTCTTTCTCATGTCTTAGATCCAAAAGAAGTACTCTGCAGAACAATACAAAGGTAAACCCCTCTTGGTGTGGAAGTGGGATTAAAAGAGATCATTGAAAAATTCATAGATAAGTAAAGTGAAGTAGGCCAACATTCCCTTTAATTCTTAGATTCCAGGCATCTTTAGACCTATCAACAACTGTGAAAACCTAAATGCTGATAAAGGCATGGAAATCAACATATAATGTCAAAAGAGCTCTCTAAACTCTATAGCTATACTCTAAGCTCTGTACTGTAGGGACTTTGTCCATCTTGCTCAGCACTTTATACTCAATATCTAAGACAATTTCTAACCCATAGTAGACATTCTTGGGCATTTGAATGAATACATTTTACGTTCTTTGGCTACAATTATTTTTATATTATACTTTATTAAAATTTATCATGGGGCACCTGGGTGGCTCAGTCGGTTAAGCATCTGACTCTTGGTTTTGGTTCAGGTCATGATCTCAGGGTCCTGGGATAGAGCCCTGCATTGGGCTCCACGCTCAGCAGGGAGTTTGCCTGAGGATTTTCTCTCTCTCTCTCTCTTTCTGCCCCCCCCCCCCGCTCTCTCAGTGATATGTGTGATTTTAGTGACACATATAGTATTCTCTTAAATTTTAAAAATTTTTATAGTTGAAAACTGACCATGGGAAAACTTCCATTTTTTTTTTTCTTTTCCCCTCTGTCAGTCATACTGATTGTTTACCAGTCTCAGCTAGATGATACTGGACCTTGAGTATCCTCTGTATGTAACTGTTCTATGTTTTCCCCCCTTTGGCTTACGTGATTAATAATAATTTTTCCACAAATTCTCCCTTCTTCCTAAAATATAGCTATTCTTGCTTAGCAATCATTTTAGAAAATGGATGAAAAAAGAAACGAAGTCCTTTGTTCAAATCATTAAATTCTTAACACCACCTTGGGTCAACAGGAGGATGGCCTATGCTAAAGAACTATATAATTGAAAGAAGGGGAACAAAGGCATTCAGAGAAACGGCTCCATAATGAATCTTCTGGCAGGTTTCAGAGAAAGAAGCAGCTGGGTACTCATGGCGATAAAACATAGTGGAATCTACTGGTAAAATATGGTGATGAAGTGTTTTCAATATGTTCAAAAATATGGTCATTCAGCAAACATATGTTTCAAAATGCTTGAAGATATTTAACAGGATGATACAATGATCTGAAAGACTACAATTATGAGTCACTGATAATAGCTATATTTTAATTGTTATTTTTCATTTAGAATTTAAGAAATGCAACATGAGGAACATCATTTCTTATAAATCTTGCTGAAATGTTCGGGGGGGTGGAATGACTAGCATTTTTTAAGTAAAAGGTAAAAATTTTAGAAGCTTGATACCATTTTACTTAAGGCAATAGTCTGAATATTTTAACAGTATTATGGAAAATGACCAAAACAAAGGTAGGTTTACAAATGTAAATGCTAGAGCTAATGATTGTGATACAATATACTATGGAAATCGCATGGTGTAGTAACTAAGCAACAGATTAGGCATCTAATTCTCATTTTTTTTTTCTGGGTGCTAGCTTTGTTTCTCATCAGCAAGCTATATAATATCATGTTAATTTATACAGGTAAAGGGCAAAAATAGTGCAAATAAGCCAAAATAGCAAATAAGTTCCTGTCATATTTAATTTTGAAATTGCTTAAATTTTACATTAGAATATGTTTGAATACAGTTGCTATGTTAGAATATCCCAACACCTCACAGATACATGATGAAATTATGTATACAACATTTTGAAAAACTGTTTTTTCTTCCTACCACCCTGTCTAACCCATCCTTGCAACAGCACCACCTATCTAAGTGTCAACCCACATGGAGGAAGCTGCATTTTTCTGTGTTGTCTAGGTCTTCAGTTTTCAAACACTCTCAAGTTGAAAGAAAATACAATTTCAATCTGAGAAAAAGATTTCAAACTTTCCACCTTTTCTGTCCTAATCAGAATGAAATGGCGATAAAGGAATTGAAATTGGGATCTCAAAGAGATACCTGCACTCCCGTGTTCATTGCAGCATTATTCACAATAATCAAGATATGGAAACAATTTAAATGTCCATAGACAGATGAATGGATTTTTTTTTAAAGATTTTATTTATTTATTTGAGAGAGAGAGAGAGACAGTAAGAGAGGGAACACAAGCAGGGGGAGTTGGAGAGGGAGAAGCAGGCTTCCTGCTGAGCAGGGAGCCTGACGCGGGGTTCGATCCCAGGACCTTGGGACCATGACCTGAGCCAAAGGCAAACACCTAATGACTGAGTCACCCAGGCGCCTGGAATGGATCTTTTTTTAAAAGCGGTATATACATACAATATTATTCAGCCTTACAAAAACGAAGAAAATACTGCCTTGTGACAACATGAATGGACCTGGAAGACATTATTCTAAATGAAATAAGCCAAACACAGAAAGAGAAATACTGCATGATCTCACTTGTATGTGGAATATGAAATCATTAAACTCATAGAAGCAGAGAGTAGAATTGGATTGCCAGGGGTTGGGGAAGCAGGTAATGGGGAGATTATACTCAAAGGGTACAAAGTTTCAGTTATGCAAAACAAGTAACATGTGGAGATGTGTTATACAGTATAGTGCCTATAGCTAACAATACTGTGTCGTATACTTAAAATTTTCTAAAAGGGTAGATCTCATGTTGTGCTCTTACTATATAAATAATAAGAATAAAAATAATAAGGGTTGAGAAGAAACCTCAGGAGGTAATGGATATGTTTATGACCTTGAGGGTGGTGACAGTTTCTTATCTTTCTTTTTTTATTTTATTCTGTTATGTTAGTCATCATACAATACATCATTAGTTTTTGATGTGGTGATCCATGATCCATTGTTTTCGTATAACATCCAGTGCTCCATGCAGTAAGTGCCCTCCTTAATACCCACCACGGCGCCAATCCATCCCCCCGCCCCCTTCTCCCCTCCAAAACCCTCAGTCTGTTTCTCAGAGTCCATAGTCTCTCATGGTTCGTCTCCCCCTTTGATATCCCCCCTTCATTTTTCCCTTCTTTCTCCTAATGTCCCCCATGTTATTCCTTATGTTCCACAAATAAGTGAAACCATATGATAATTGACTTTCTCTGCTTGACTTATTTCACTTAGCATAATCTCCTCCAGTCCCATCCATGTTGATGTAAAAGTTGGGTATTTATCCTTTCTGATGGCTGAGTAGTATTTTATTGTATATATGGACCACATCTTCTTTATCCATTCATCTGTTGAAGGGCATCTCGGCTCTTTCCACAGTTTGGCTATTGCGGACATTGCTGCTATGAACATTGGGGTGCATATGGCCCTTCTTTTCACTACATCTGTGTCTTTAGGGTAAATACCCAGGAGTGCAATTGCTGGGTCATAGGGTAGCTCTATTTTTAATTTTCTGAGGCACCTCCACACTGTTTTCCAAAGTGGCTGTACCAACTTACATTCCTACCAATAGTGTAAGAGGGTTCCCTTTTCTCCACAACCTCTCCAACATTTGCTGTTTCTTGCCTTCTCAATTTTTGCCATTTTAACTGGTGTACGGTGGTATTTCAATGTGGTTTTGATTTGTATTTCCCTGATGGCTAATGATGATGAACATTTTTTCATGTGTCTGTTAGCCATTTGTATGTCTTCTTCAGAGAAGTGTCTGTTCATGTCTTCTGCCCATTTTTTTACTTGATTATTTGTTTTTTGGGTGTTGAGTTTGAGAAGTTCTTTATAGATCTTGGATACCAGCCCTTTATCTGTAGTGTCATTTGCAAATATCTTCTCCCATTCTGTGGGTTGCCTCTTTGTTTTGTTGACTGTTTCCTTTGTTGTGCAGAAGATTTTAATCTTGATGAAGTCCCAAAAGTTCACTTTTGCTTTTGTTTCACTAGCTTTTGGAGATGTATCTTGAAAGAAGTTGCTGTGGCCGATGTCAAAGAGGTTATTGCCTATGTTCTCCTCTAGGATTTTGACCTCACATTGAGGTCTTTCATCCATTTTGAGTTTATCTTTGTGAGTGGTGTTAGAGAATGGTCGAGTTTCATTCTTCTGCATGTGGCTGTCCAATTTTCCCAGCACCATTTATTGAAGAGACTGTCTTTTTTCCATTTCATATTTTTTCCTGCTTTGTCAAAGATTATTTGACCATAGAGTTGAGGGTCCATATCTGGGTATATACTTATCCCCAAACTCATCAAGTTGCATATATTAAATATGTATTGCTCTTACCTATCAATCTTACCTCAATAAAGTTAGGTATTTTTAATGAAATGGTAATGATACCAACAAAATACTTGTAGCAGAGAATAGGATAATGCCATTAAAATGTTAATAAGTTTCCACAGATGAACACATGAAGAACAGATTCCTGTTTCTTCAACTTCCCCATTTGAAAAATGAAGAAGATAACTAAGTTTAAAAAAAAAAACCTACCTATAAGCTTATTGTGATGAGTAACTAAAGGTGAAGTCACGCAGATGCTAGCAGAAAGCCTCAAAGCATTAACTATTCTACTCCACTGTCAAACATTCATTTCTCCCTAAAACTGAAATGCAGCAGTATATTTGTCAAGCTTTCTGGATGCAACAGTGGTATTTCACAGCTTCTGCAAATGTCACTATTGGCTGCTGAGAATAGGAGTTGCTGGACCATTTGGTGGATCCATTCATTAATTAGTGAGTGTTTAACAATTTTAACTCAACATTATGAACTGACTTAATAAAAACTAATATAAGTCAGTTCAGTATGTATCATGTGCTGACATATAGAGTCAGCAAGAGTGACTCCTCTAGTAGGTTATAGATGTAAAGTAGTACACTACTCTGAGGGAACAAAACAGTAAGGATACAGACAGTGGTTTTGTTTTCCTTATTAAGTCTTATATTCTATTCTTCATTCATATCAATAAACAAATCTATATTGATACCAATCACTAAACATAAGCAGAAGATGCCAGGATAAATGAGACGTAGCCACTTCCATTAGGAGATCTCAGGGAAATGCAGAGGCAGACATTTAAATAAGTAAGTACAATATAATAAATTAAACTCTGTAACTGAATTGTTTTTTTAAGTGTAGGGAAATAAGGAGGAAGTACATAACTAGACACAGGAAATGGAATAAAGCTTCACTGAGGAGGAGGCATTTTAACTCTTATAGAAGAGTTGGTTCTCAGTCAACACCAAGATGATAATGTTAGTTGAGGGAAGAAAATTCTAGACTAGAGCAGCAGTATGTGGGAAGGGCATGATATTGGGCTTCGATGCTGTTTTTACCTTAAGTTTTGTTTTGTCAAAGGAGAAGAAACAGAAAAAGCAATAGAGCCAAGAGATGTGAACTACAGGAACTAAAATATAAGTTCAGAGAGGGACAAACTTAAGGGAAGACAAAAGGATACATCTGAGGCTGCCTAGAGATGCTTTGTTCAAGCAAGCTGCATGTCCAGAAATAGCGGATGGAGAGGTAAGAAAACAGCTTATGACAGAGGCAAAAGAATTAAGACCTGAGTTTCAACAGAATGATTTAGTCGAGGCACTTTACCCTGACTTGTAGATGCTTCTAGCTGAGTGGTTTTGTAGAATACTTGCTAGATAACAAAGACTCCAGAAATACAAAAGGATATTCACAGAATAAGAATCTCAAATATCAAGAAACAGAAAAGACTATAAGGAACATTAAGAAAAATGACTCTGTCAAACATGTGTATTCTAAAAGTACATAATTCCAATGTTACTATTTTTGACGGAACCTAAATTCCTTTGGTTCATACTTTGACATTTAGAATGTTCTTAAATTTTCACCAGGACTCAAGTAATTCAGTCACCAAAGCTCTAATTCTACAGAATTAATGGCCTTAATTCTTGGCTATATTCTAGAGCTGCTTTGCTTCACCTGTCTGACCTCCTGTGTCTCCGTTCAACCATGTGCTAGCTGGGGGCAAATCTCAGTGAAAGCTCCTAACGTGGCTCAAGACAGGCTGCTGTAGTTCAATAAATATTGATTGATGGTAATAGAGACAGTATCACTCTTCTTAGATATGTTGTCACTCTGCCTGCAGGAAATCACTGAGAGTCTGTGCTGACAGTTTCCATGGCAGCAGAAATTAAACGCTAGCAAACTTAAAGCTACACAAAAGTCATGGGACAGCATCACTCTGAACCTTGCATCATTCATGACTTTTTGTATTGTCTCAGCACAAAGAACAGACTAAAAAATCTTCAATATATTTACACTGTGAACAGTAAAACTCTGTGATGGCTATGTCATGGCTTTCATGGGATTATAATACGTCAAAGCCAAATTATAAATTCTTGGAATGCAGAAAGTCGAGGCACATAGTCCTTTGTCATGTTTTAGCTTCAGGCCACAGAGGGGAGAACTTTTCTGGACTTCTTGAGGCTACACTGAAGAGAGTATATCTAGCCTCCCTCAGTACATTATCTGCACCTTTCCAGGGCTATGGTGGCCAATCTTACTGGTCAGAATCTGACATATTCATTAGGCTACATCACTAGTGGTTGAGGTACCATTCTCTAAAAGGCATCTCTCACGTTCAGTTTCTTCCAGAACTTTTTGTATCTATCATCCTGGATGTTTTCCATTTGACTGCATGAGTGCCATCCTTGCTATTATTAGTGATGGTCCTGAATCTGCTCTGGTAAGGACCAGTTCTCTTCTTTTCTCTCTCTCTTTCATCTCTTTACACACTCCTAGGACTGTCATGACAAAGACAAATTTATTCCGAGTTTTACTTCATCTTTAAACCTGAGCCAAGATATTTTTAGCTGGCTTCTGCTGGTACTTTCCGTTGTTGTGTATGATACTTAAACCAGTAAAATGAGCAGTTTGTGATTCTTGTGCATGTTCATTATCAGAACTCCAGAGTGGGAGGCATCAGTTGAGTATCTTGACTCTCCATCTAAAATTAAAATTCTTGATCCAATATACAACAGTAGCAATAATAACTAACATGCCAGGTATTCCTTTCGGTATTTTACACTTACCCGCTAATTCACTTATTCAAACAATTGTATGTGGTAAATTACTATTATTATATCCATTCTAAATACACAGACATTGAGGCACAGAAGAGTCTCATTATTTACCCAAGGTCTACAGTCATAAGTGTTTGAGACAGAACTATAAACTCAGGTAAAACTCAAGAACCTAAGTTTTTGTGTGTCTATAGTGTGTTTTTTGTGTCTACCATGATCTCTTTGAATGCTACCTCACGAGTAAACTAAAATGTACTAAGATGGTGAAACTTATTTAAAAAAAAAAAATCCGAGTATCTACCAAACATTTGGAGCTTTTCAAATTGCTGAAGTACAGACAAATGGAAAGAATAAATAAGTGCTCTACATTGATGATTGAATACATTTGAAAAATACACACAAGAAACATAGAGGAGTTTAGAGAGAATTAAAAAGATAAGCACTATAGTTTCAAATGTTATTTACCTTTAAAAAGGGATGTGTTTCATAAAGAATTCTCTGAACCTTTGAAGGTGATATAAAATAAGTTTGAAACTTCTACCATTTTCTTGTTTTGGCAAATTACTAAAATAATGTACCTCAGTAATAATACCCATGGTTGACTTACTGAGAAACTTTTAACCTTAATACCAACTGTTAGTATTTGAGGAAATGTGAATTCTTCTACACTTCTGGGGAATATTAACAGATAAAATGACATTTCAAAAACCTTAAAATTCCCTTTGGCCCAGGAATTCCACTTCTAAATATTTACTCTAAGGAAATAAATATGTATAAATTATTTAAGTACAAAAGTAATTATTGCATCAGTAATGTTTAAATACTAAATAATTAGAAACCATATAAATCGCCAAGAAGAATTTGCTTAAAGTATCTAAGTATTACATACTTTAACAGAAGACTATGCAAACATTAAACCAGAAATGTAAAGAATATTCAATAGCTCTGTAAAAAAACAAGCAAAAGACAGTATATGCAAAATAATCTCAACTCTTAGAATGAAAATTTGCTTAAAAATAAGAAACGCATGAAACAAAATATCAGTAATACTGTAGGCTCTTCTTCCTATGGGATATTTGTATTCTTTCTTAATGTTTACCTCAATTCTGTAAATTTGCATCAATATACATCTGTTTTCCTCAGAATAAATAAAAATGTACGTAATTTGGTTATGAGTTGTCTCTAAACATAACATTAGAATACATTTCAAAGCAAAAAAATATATGGCTATAATATTTGCTATATCCTATTTGTTATTACAGCTATTTATAAACTCTGACGTAAGCCATTAGTAATATGAATTAAAATTGTGTGTTATTATGGATATAATGCTAAAAAATAAGGCAAGAATAATAGCTAAAGCAGTAAGACTTTGAACCATTAATAATCTTTAAACATTCTAAAACAGAAGTCACTGAATAACATTCTTCAAAAGTAGAATATACTATGGATTAAAACTTAATCTTTAGGGGAAGACAAGAATAAGAGAGAGAGAGAAAAAAGAAAGGATATAGTGATACAGAGAGGGTAAAGAATTCTACTCATTGAATTGAATTAGTTGCTTTTTTCCCAAAACTTGCATCTGTAAAACCTTGTCTATGAATAAACGCAAGGGTCATCAAGAATTAGGAAGCAAAATTTCTATTTCCAACAACTTGGAGAGCACAAATCCACACATCCCTTTTTCCAACCAAAAACAAAAAAAAGAAGAAAAAGGGAAAAAATATGCGTGTGCAATACTAGAGAAATATTTGTAAAAAAAATATTCTTGCATGCATTTATAAGCTGAATAAAAAATAAAGGAAATTAAACTAAGAACAAGTATATAATGATGGTGGGAGCAGAGAATTAAGCATTGTAATAGAGTCAATGTATGCTTTTCTTTTTTAATTTAAAAAAAAAGATTTTATTTATTTGACAGAGCAGAAGAGACCACAAGCAGGGTGAAGGGCAGAGAGAGAAGCAGACTCCCTGTGAGCAGGGAGCCCAATGTGGGACTCGATCCTGGGAACTCCGTGATCATGACCTGAGACAAAGGCAGACACTTAACTGACTGAGTCACCCAGGTGCCCTAGAGTCAATGTATGCTTAAAGCCATTTGTTGAACCAAATAAAGCCAAGTTTAGTTTTTCCTCATCTTGAGGGTCTTGAAAGTACATAAGACTAAACAGACATCCGACATTTAGGAAATTAATAGAAACAATTCATTCCTCCTGGCTCCTTCCCTCCTTCCACAAAGGGCTAGGTGTATGTTTGTAGGGGAGGGGGGAGAAAGCACCTCCCACCCTCTAGGGGAACTCAAGTCTTGCTGTTGATTACAGGGTGAAAAAAAAAGTCCCTGATAATTGAAATCTTCATTAGGTCTCACATGGGTTTGCCGCAAAACTTTAAATTTGGATTTTCTGAAGAATCTCAGATCAGGAATTAAGTTTAAAGTGGACCCAAAGGATATACAAGATTCTGATTTAGTAACATTTCTCACAAGGATTGGAAAATTTCCAAGGTCCCTTTGTACCATTTGAATTTTGAAATACCTGCATTATAATTTTTTAAAAGATTTTTAATTTATTTATTTGAGAGAGAGAGCACAGGAGTGGGGGGAGAGGCAAAGGGGAAGGGAGAGGGACAAGCAGACTCTCTGCTGAATGGGGAGCTCAATGAGGGGCTCAATTCCAAGATCCCAAGATCATGACCTGAGCCAGTCAGACACTTAACCAACTGAGCCACTCAGGCGCCCCTATAATTTTTTTAAATTTTTTATTGTTATGTTAATAACCATACATTACATCATTAGTTTTTGAGGTAGTGTTCCATGATTCATTGTTTGCGTATAACACCCAGTGCTCCATGCAGAACGTGCCCTCTTTAACACCCATTACCAGGCTAACCCATCCTCCAACCCCCCTATCCTCTAGAACCCTCAGTTTATTTTTCAGAGTCCATCGTTTCTCATGGTTCATCTCCCCCACTGATTTCCCCTCCCTTCATTCTTCCCCTCCTGCTATCTTCTTCTTTCTTCTTTAAACATATATTGTATTATTTGTTTCAGAGGTACAGATCTGTGATTCAACAGTCTTGCACAATTCACAGCACTCACCATAGCACATACCCTCCCCAGTGTCTATCACCCAGCCACCCCATCCCTCCCACCCCCCACCACTCCAGCAACCCTCAGTTTGTTTCCTGAGATTAAGAATTCCTCATATCAGTGAGGTCATATGATACATGTCTTTCTCTGTTTGACTTATTTCGCTCAGCATAACACTCTCCAGTTCCATCCATGTCGTTGCAAATGGCAAGATTTCATTCCTTTTGATGGCTGCATAATATTCCATTGTATATATATACCACTTCTTCTTTATCCATTCATCTGTCGATGGACATCTTGGCTCTTTCCACAGTTTGGCTATTGTGGACATTGCTGCTATAAACATCGGGGTGCATGTACCCCTTCGGATCCCTACATTTGTATCTTTGGGGTAAATACCCAGTAGTGCAATTGCTGGATCATATGGTAGCTCTCTTTTCAACTTTTTGAGGAACCTCCATACTGTTTTCCAGAGTGGCTGCACCAGCTTGCATTCCCACCAACAGTGTAGGAGGGTTCCCCTTTCTCCGCATCCCTCCCAACATCTGTCATTTCCTGACTTGTTAATTTTAGCCATTCTGACTGGTGTGAGGTGGTATCTCATTGAGGTTTTGATTTGGATTTCTCTGATGTCAAGCAATGTTCAGCACTTTTTCATGGGTCTGTGGCCATTTGGATGTCTTCTTTGGAAAAGTGTCGTTCATGTCTTCTGCCCATTTCTTGCTTGGATTCTTTGTTCTTTGGGTGTTGAGTTTGATAAGTTCTTTATAGATTTGGATACTAGCCATTTATCTGATATGTCATTTGCAAATATCTTTTGCCATTCTGTCGGTTGTCTTTTGGTTTCATTGACTGTTTCTTTTGCCGTGCAAAAGCTTTTTATCTTGATGAACTCCCAGTGCTTCATTTTTGCCCTTGCTTCCCTTGCCTTTGGCGATGTTTCTAGGAAGAAGTTGCTGCAGCTGAGATCGAAGAGGTTGCTGCCTCTCTAGGATTTTGATGGACTCCTGTCTCACACTGAGGTCTTTCAACCATTTTGAGTCTATTTTTGTGTGTGGTGTAAGGAAATGGTCCAGTTTCATTCTTCTGCATGTAGCTGTCCAATTTTCCCAACACCATTTGTTGAGGAGACTGTCTTTTTGCCATTGGACACTCTTTCCTGCTTTGTCAAAGATGAGTTGACCATAGAGTTGAGGGTCCATTTCTGGGCTCTCTATTCTGTTGCATTGATCTATATGTCTGTTTTTGTGCCAGTACCATGCTGTCTCGATGATTACAGGTTTGTAATAGAGCTGGAAGTCCGCAATTGTGATGCTGCCACCTTTGCTTTTCTTTTTCAACATTCTTCTGGCTGTTCGGGGTCTTTTCTGGTTCCATACAAATTTTAGGATTATTTGTTCTATTTCTTTGAAAAAAGTGTATTGTATTTTGATGGGGATTGCATTGATTGTGTAGATTGCTCTAGGTAGCATTGACATCTTCACAATATTTGTTCTTCCAATCCATGAGCATGGAATGTTTTTCCATTTCTTTGTGTCTTCCTCAATTTCTTTCACGAGTATTTTATAGTTTTCTGAGTACAGATTCTTTGTATCTTTGGTTAGATTTATTCCTAGGTATCTTATGGTTTTGGGTGCAATTGTAAATGGGATCGATTCCTTAATTTCTCTTTCTTCTGTCTTATTGTTGGTATATAGGAATGCCACTGATTTCTGTGCATTGATTTTATACCCTGCCAATTTACTAAATTCCTGTATGAGTTCTAGCAGTTTTGGGGTGGAGTCTTTTGGGTTTTCCACATAAAGTATCATATCATCTGCAAAGAGTGAGAGTTTGACTTCTTCTTTGCCAGGTCGGATGCCTTTTATTTCTTTTTGTTGTCTGATTACTGTGGCTAGAACTTCTAGTACTATGTTGAATAGCAGTGGTGATAGTGGACATCCCTGCCCTGTTCCCGACCTTAGGGGGATAGCTCTCAGTTTTTCCCCATTGAGAATGATATTCGCTGTGGGTTTTTCATAGATGGCTTTTATGATATTGAGGTATGTGCCCTCTATCCCTATACTCTGAAGAGTTTTGATCAAGAAAGGATGCTGTACTTTGTCAAATGCTTTTTCTGCATCTGTTGAAAGGATCATATGGTTCTTCTTCTTTCTTTTGTTAATGTATTGTATCACGTTGATTGATCTGCGGATGATGAACCAACCTTGCAGCCCAAGGATAAATCCCACTTGGTCATGGTGAATAATCCTTTTAATGTACTGTTGGATCCTACTGGCTAGTATTTTGGTGAGAATTTTTGCATCCATTTTCATCAGGGATATTGATCGGTAATTCTCCTTTTTGATGGGTCTTTGTCTGGTTTTGGGATCAAGGTAATGGTGGCCTCATAAAATGAGTTTGGAAGTTTTCCTTCCATTTCTATTTTTTGGAACAGTTTCAGAAGAATGGGTATTAATTCTTCTTGAAATGTTTGGTAGAATTCCCCTGGGAAGCCATCTGGCCCTGGGCTTTTGTTTGTTGGGAGATTTTTGATGACTGTTTCAATTTCCTTAGTGGTTATAGGTCTGTTCAGGTTTTCTATTTCATCCTCGTTCAGTTTTGGTAGTTGATACATCTCTAGGAATGCATCCATTTCTTTCAGGTTATCTAATTTGCTGGCATATAGTTGCTCATAGTATGTTCTTATAATTGTTTGTATTTCTTGGGTGTTGGTTGTGATCTCTCCTCTTTCATTCATGATTTTGTTGATTTGGGTCATTTCTCTTTCCTTTTTGATAAGTCAGGCCAGGGGTTTATCAATCTTGTTAATTCTTTCAAAGACCCAGCTTCTAGTTTCGTTGATCTGTTCTACTGTTCTTTTGGTTTCTATTTCATTGATTTCTGCTCTGATCTTTATGATTTCTCTCCTCCTGCTGGGTTTAGGCTTTATTTACTGTTCTTTCTCCAGCTCTGTTAGGTGTAGGGTTAGGCTGTGTATTTGAGACCTTTCTTGTTTCTTGAGAAAAGCTTGTATTGCCATATACTTTCCTCTTAGGACTGCCTTTGCTGCATCCCAAAGATTTTGAACAGTAGTGTTTTCATTTTTATTGGTTTCCATGAATTTTTAAAATTCTTCTTTAATTTCCTGGTTGACCCATTCATTCTTCAGTAGGATGCTCTTTAGCCTCCATGTATTTGAGTTCTTTCCAACTTTCCTATTTTGAGTGAGTTCTAGTTTCAAAGCATTGTGGTCTGAAAATAGGCAGGGAATGATCCCAATCTTTTGGTACCGGTTGAGACCTGATTTGTGACCTAGGATGTGATCTATTCTGGAGAATGTTCCATGGGCACTGGAGAAGAATGTGTATTCTGTTGCTTTGGGATGGAATTTTTCTGAATATATCTGTGAAGTCCATTTGGTCCAGGGTGTCATTTAAAGTCTTTATTTCCTTGTTGATCTTTTACTTAGATGATCTGTCCATTTCAGTGAGGGGGGTGTTAAAGTCCCCCACTATTATTGTATTGTTGTCGATGTGTTTCTTTGCTTTTGTTATTAATTGCCTTATATAATTGGCTGCTCCCATGTTAGGGGCATAGATATTTACAATTGTTAGATCTTCTTGTTGGATGGACCCTTTAAGTAGGATATAGTGTCCTTCCTCATCTCTTATTACAGTCTTTGGTTTAAAATCTAATTTGTCTGATATAAGGATTGCCACCCCAGCTTTCTTTTGGTGTCCATTAGCATGGTAAATGGTTTTCCACCCCCTCACTTTCAATCTGGGGGTGACTTTGGGTCTAAAATGAGTCTCTTGTAGACAGCATATCGATGGGTCTTGTTTTTTAATCAAGTCTGATAGCCTGTGTCTTCTGATTGGGGCATTTAGCCCGTTTACATTCAGGGTAACTATTGAAAGATATGGATTTAGTGCCATTGTATTGCCTGTAAGGTGACTGTTACTGTATATTGTCTGTGTTCCTTTCTGGTCTATGTTGCTTTTAGGCTCTCTCTTTGCTTAGAGGACCCCTTTCAAGATTTCTTGTAGGGCTGGTTTCATGTTTGCAAATTCCTTTAGTTTTTGTTTGTCCTGGAAGCTTTGTATCTCTCCTTCTATTTTTAATGACAGCCTAGCTGGATATAGTATTCTTGGCTGCATATTTTTCTCATTTAGTGCTCTGAATATATCCTGCCAGTCCCTTCTGGCCTGCCAGGTCTCTGTGGATAGGTCTGTTGCCAATCTAATGTTTCTACCATTATAGGTTACATACCTCTTCTCCCGAGGTGCTTTCAGGATTTTCTCTTTGTCTCTGAGACTCGTTAAGTTTTACTATTAGATGTCGGGGTGTTGACCTATTTTTATTGATTTTGAGAGGGGTTCTCTGTGCCTCCTGGATTTTGATGCCTGTTTCCTTCCCCAAATTAAGGAAGTTCTCTGCTATAATTTGCTCCAATATACCTTCTGCCCCTCTCTCTCTTTCTTCTTCTTCTGGGATCCCAATTATTCTAATGTTGTTTTGTCTTATGGTATCACTTATCTCTCGAATTCTGCCCTTGTGATCCAGTAGTTGTTTATCTCTCTTTTTCTCAGCTTCTTTATTTTCCATCATTTGGTCTTCTATATCACTGATTCTCTCTTCTGCCTCATTTATCCTAGCAGTTAGTGCCCCCATTTTTGATTGCACCTCATTAATAGCCTTTTTGATTTTGACTTGGTTAGATTTTAGTTCTTTTATTTCTCTGTAAATGTTTCTCTAATAACTTCCATGCTTTTTTCAAGCCCAGCTAGTATCTTTAAAATCATAATTCTGAACTCTAGTTTCCACATCATACTAATGTCCATATTGAATAAGTCCCTGGCACTCAGTACTGCCCCATTTTCTTTTTATTGAGGTGATTTTTTCCATCTTGTCATTTTGTCCAAAGGAGAATAAATGAATGAGAGAACAAAATGCTAACAGGGTAACAACGTCCCCAGAAAATATACTCTAAACAAATCAGAAAAGACCTGAAACCAGGCGAAAAGAAAGGGAAAGAAAAAAGAAAAAGAAAAAGATAAAAACAAACAAAAGCAGACCAAACAAAAAAAACAGAATATGATCAAATATGATCAGGCTGGTGCATAGATCAGTGCCACACACTAGATTTGGGATGTATTTTGGTCTGTTAGAAGCAAGTGCCTCCCAAAATTTTAAAGAAAGAAAAACTTATATATATACAAAAATAAGGGTTGATATGATGAAGGGATGGAATATGACTGTAAAGATGAAAATTATAATAAATTTTATAAAAGGAATTGATAAGAAGTTGTTTGAAAAAAGAAAGAAGAGGATTTAAAAAAAGAAAAAAGAAAAAAAAGGGAGAGAATGTGATCAGGCAGGAGACTAGAACAATGCCATACACTAGAGATTTAGGGTATATTTTGATCTGTTAGAAGAAAATGTATCTCAAAATTTTAAAGAGAGAACAACTTATATATATATGCCAAAAATAAGGGTAATTACTATGAAGGGATAGAATATGACTCTGAAAATGAAAAATAAAAATGTTTTTTAAAAATGGGATTGATAAGATGTTGGTTGAAAAAGGGAAAAAGAAAAATTTTTTTAAAAAGTTAAAAAAATTAACTTTGAAAGACTACAGAATAGTGGTCAAAAAGCCATGAATTTTATGTGCAGTGTTTCCCTAGCACTGGAGTTCTACCGTTCTTATTGATCAGTAAACTTGGTCTTGGCTGGGTGTTCTTGCTGATCTTCTGTGGGAGGAGCCTCTTGCCATGGTTCCCAAATGTCTTTGCCGGAGGCAGAATTGCCCCGCCCTTGCCGGGAGCCTGGCTAAGTAATCTGCTGGGGTTTGTTCTTGGGAGCTTTTGTTCCCTGCAAGCTTTCCACACAGCTTTGGAGGATGAGAGTGAAATTGGCGGCCTCCCAATCTCTGCCCCGGAGGAGCCGAGAACTTGGGGCCCCGCTCCTCAGTGAGTCCCCAGAGAAAAGCAGTCAGTCACTCCCATCTCCCCAGTCTCTGGCCGCACTCCGTGCTCACCCAACCTGTGACTGAGCATTTCTATCTCTGGCACACAACCCCGTGTGGAGTCTCCAAACCCAGCAGATCCCTGAGGTGCGCTCCCACACTGCTCCTCCCAGGGGAGGAAGGGGAGTCTCTCCAGATCTGCTGCTTGTTGGGTCCCTGCTGGAGGAGCAGTGGACCGACTGTGCCACGGATCATGGTCTATGGCAACCACGAGCTGAGAGCCCGTGCCTCGGCTCCATCTCTGCCTCCAGCTTCCCCGCTCTGATCCCTGGGAGCTCTGCCGCACTCAGGAACCCCCGGTGACCTCAAGGGTCCTGAGACCACACTGTCCCAGCAAGGGTTCCACCCCCGCTTAGCCACTGGAGCGACATCCCTCAGCGGAGCAGACTTCTAAAAGTTCCAATTTTGTGCTCTGCCACCCTATCACTTGCCAGTGTTGGTGGATGGAGGCCCCCTCCCCACCATTTATCTTCCCGAATATCGCCTCAGATTCACTTGTCCACATGCCCTACCTTCCAGAAAGTGGCCGCTTTTCTGTTCAGAGAGTTGTTGTTATTCTTTTCTTCGATCTCCTGTTGAGTTTGTAGATGTTCAGAATGGTTTGATCCCTATCCAGCTGAATTCCTGGGGCCAGAGGAAATCCAGGTCTCCTACTCCTCCGCCATCTTGCTCCGCCCCCCCCCCCTTAATTTTTTAAATTCAAAAAAATAAAGTAATCCTAGACTGAGCATGTGCCTAGTATGTTTCTTGTTAAGGACTGTTTATGGAAATATTCCCAGAATCTATGGATTTATAAAGAATAGCTGTTTGGAAAATATCACACAAGGTAGAGTATAAAATGGAGATGAGATATTCCATAAACTAAATGTTCCCTACTTCCTGAAATAATCACACAAAACCTCACTTGAAGACCTCATCTATTATTCTGAATCAGAGTGGGTGTTTTATAATATATAGTAATATGACTATTTTTTCTGAAGTTATTCTTAATTTCTTTGGTATCTGAAAGATACTTTGGAATCAGAACTGTCTTCAGGTACCTGGGTGAGTCAGTTGGTTGAGTGGCTAACTCTTGGTTTTGGCTCAGGTCATGATCTCAGGGTCGTGAGATCAAGGGGCCCACTCTATGCTCAGTGGGGAGTCTGCTTGAGGATTCTCTCTCTGCGCTCCCTCTGTCCTTCCCCCTGCTCACACACACTCTCTAATTAAATTAATTAATAAATCTTAATAAAAAAACCTGTCTCTCAAATTAGGAATAAATGGCCTAAAGTGATTCAGTGGCCTATGTCTTTGTTTCCTTGTTTAAAAAACTTATTAGTTGCAAAAACAAAGCCAACAACAACAACTACAAAAATTAAGGATGGAACGAAAACTTTGAGGCACAAAAATCAGTAACATTTTTGATTGAAGAAAGTGATACCTTTACTCCAACTTTAAAATAAAATCACATAAAGGATACTTTATAATAATGAAATTTAATTTCAAGCTATTTTTAATGGCTTTACACGGCCCCCCCCCCACACACACACATACTGATTCACAGAAAGTGCCAGAACATGTATAAGACAGGAGACAGCATCTGAGACTTTATAAATTCTGAGTGAGGGTTCTTGGGTCACTCGGCACAGGAAAAATCAGGATATTGAAGCAAAGTATCTAAAAAGAAAAAGAGAACATTTATATGGGATGTCCTAGGTAGAAGCCTAAAATCCTAGCTGATGTAAAGAGCAATAACAGACTGGGGCACTGTCTCCAGTCTTCTGTCACTCTGTAAATTATATTTATTACCAGAATCCCTGCATAAAAAGCTGCTTAAACATTTTTTTTAAGATTTTATTTATTTATTTGACAGAGAGACACAGCAAGAGAGGGATCACAAGCAGGGGGAGAGGCAGAGGGAGAAGCAGGCTTCCCACTGAGCAGGGAGCCCAATGCGGGGAAATCCCAGGATCCTGGGATCATGACCTGAGCCGAAGGCAGACACTTAACGACTGAGCCACCCAGGCACCCCTGCTTAAACATTTCTAATGGCTATTTTATCTGTCCCTGCTTTGGGTAATAGAGATCAAGCTGATATCTAGAATTTCTAGAAAAATATCACCGACACTACCTCTAACACACACCTTTGTGAGGTTATCAGAAGACTCAGAAACACTTTTCTGGCAGACACTATGTCAGGAGGGGTTGCACCCACATATGACTGCTCAGCTACAGAATAGCCCCTTCCCCAGATGATGAGTAGAGGCGTACTGTGTGAAGAGGAGCAGGGAAAACAGACCTACTCACATAACACATTCATATTAACTGAAATATTATCTTCTTCCAGTTGTACTCTGCTCAATTACCATATTTCTCAAAGCATAACTAGAAAGCAAGGGTAGGGAGAAAAAGAAAACTAACATTAATAGGATGCCTACTGTTTACTGGATACTATACTAGACATGTCCATTACATTATCACACTCAATAACACAATTGTGTCAGATTTGTACTCATTCCCATTTTGCATACAAGGCAAAGTGAGATAGAGTGAATTGCCTAAGTTTTTTTAAGCTATAAACAGAAACGTTGAGATTTGAATCCATTTCTATTTGACTATAAAATAAATACACTATACCAAAGGATAACACCTACCACTCACTGAGAGCATATCCTTACAACAATGCTGCAAGTGTTATTATTTCCCATTTTACAGAGAAGAAAAACAAAGTTTAGGAGATTAAGTAACAACCACGGCCACATAGTTTTGATGGCTGGAGTCAAGACAGAAATCCGTATCTGTGTAACTCCAAACCACTCTCTCCTTCCTCTGTATTTACAATTCTTACCTGGAAACTTCTACTCATACTGGGACTTGCCAGATTATTAGCTTTGACCCTTTGAGTCTTAGGATAACTAAACAGAATTAGTTTACAAACTCAATGACATCTTATTGACCTCAGGATTTCAATACCATGATGGAGTTTATAATAACCTGTCTGATAATGATTCCTGGAACCTGTAGTTCAAAACTTTAGGGTTTATTGTCTTGTTGCAATAAGGGAAGACACTCTATAAAAAACTTGAAATGCCTCTCCCCAAATAAACAAATAGATAAAGTTATTATAGAAATTGGGGATGCAGTAGAGAAGTGAGGAGTTCAAATAATTTTATTAAGCTCAGAGAAAAGCTGGTCTGTGTGTAAAAAGGTTAATATCAGTCTTGGGCTGCAAAGTAGATTCAGTTATGTTTCCTTGGAAAATACAATGTGAAGATAAATATGGAATGTTGTGTCCAGAAATCCCTTATGTGGAACTCGACAAGACTGCGTCTATGCATCAGAAACTCAGATCACTCAAGCATGAGTAGGCTGTTGTGTTCTTAGTGAAATGGTATCAAACAGCAATGTTTCTGAAAGTCTATAGTTGTACGCTTTGCAGAAATAAGTTCTGTCGTCTTGTTAATGAACAAATCTGGTTTTCACAGGTTTACAGGGTGGAGTACGCAACTTTTCAAGCCTACTTCAAAAAAATGCATAGTTATCAAGACTTACACAAGTCATCTCTCTTCTCCAAACTGCACCAGTCCCCAGCACCTCCTTAGTTGAACACCACTCCCACATTCCCAGCATCTGAAATCCCATGACAAGCGAGGAGGCACTCTGCAGACATGATCAGGAGAGGAGGAGAGGGCAGGAGAGTGAGTCACTGCAGGATAATGTCACTGAGGAAGGTGCAGGCTCCCTGGAAGGTGAGTGGGGCACAGCAATGGGCTTGTGTGCACTGGGAGGTACAGTCATCTAGCAGTACAAAGAAAAGAATGCAAAGAAAGGATATGACCATCTCACCTCTTCTATGAGTCATGGGAAGAGGAGGAGTGGTCCTTCACTGGAAAGTTCTTCAAGGGATGTTTTGTTGTCAAGGTACTGTTAGCTTCAGAAGAGGAGGAGGCAAAAAGCACTGAAAAGGAATGTAAAAGTTTCCTTCACTCAAAAGCACAGTGGAAGAGACTGGCAGGGAAAATGACAGGAGACTAGTGGTCTTTGGAGGGGAGGATGGTAGTAACCATGATCTTTCAGCTTCACAAGAGTTTAAGAAGTAAGATGTTGCAGATCTAACCAAAGGAATTGATTAAGTGTAAGAGAAGAGAATTCTAAGGTAAATAAATGTTGTATATCAATACAAAGTAAAAAAAAAAAAAAGACAGTAAAATGTAGTTATTGGAGAAGTCTGTAGAATTTGCCATTCCCAAGTTACAAACACCCTGGATGTGGCAGAAACTACTGGATGGTTCTTAACACTTGCTCTCCGCTCATCCCTACTCTCCTATAATAGAAGCTCCACTTCCAGCTGGGCACATGACTGTGTAAATAAATACCGCATTCCCCAGCCTCCCTTGCTGCTGGATGGGTCTCTGTGACTAATTTATGACCAATAATATATAAGCAGAAGTGAAGTGTAAAACTTCCAGGAAATGCCCTTTATTGCTCTTATTTTCTAATTCTTTTGCTTGTGATGGCTGGAAACTGAGCAACATCCTGGATCATGACATCAAAGCCACATGCTGAGGAAGGGCCGACCAACAACCTATAAGGCTCCCTGATGATTTTGTGAAGCCATGATACCAGAGCCGGACTGCCAACCTCCAGTCATCTTCATGAGCAAGAGTAAGCAATTTGTTCAATCCACTGTCATTATGACTTTGTTACTCACAGTCACACACAATCATAGGTGACACCTTATTTATTTATTTTTTTTTTAAGATTTTTAATTTTTTATTAGAGAGAGACAGAGCACAAGCAGGGGGAGCAGCAGGCAGAGGGAGAGGCTCCCTGCTCAGCAGGGAGCCCAAAGTGGGGCTCGATGCCAGGACCCCAGGATCATGACCTGAGCCTGCCTCCCTCTAATGCAAAGTAGGGTGGTATGGAATGGTGAATTGGTTACAGAGACAAGTTAGGAATAAAATGTAATAAATAATATTCTTAGAAAAAACATGGCACCATATTTGAAGTACATGAAGATTGAATATAACTCTCATGAGGCTGATTTTAAAAATTGGAGGAATAAAGTAATAGTGGTCAAGAGTATGTATTCTGGAGAGGCCCCTAGGTAGTGCAGTTGGTAAGCATCTGACTCTTGGTTTCAGCTCAGGTCGTGATCTCAGGGTGGTGAGATCAAGTCCCACCTGGGCTCTGTGGTCAATTCAGCTCAGAGTTGGCTTGAGTTTCTCTCTCCTTCTCCTTCTGCCCCTCCCCCCCTAAAATAAATAAATCCTTAAAAAAAAAAGTACATATTCTTGAAATCAAATCCTTTCTCCGCCACCTACTGTGTAAATTTGGCCAAATGATTTTGCTTCTCTTTGCCTCAATCTCCACATCTGTAAAAGGAAAATAATTACAGAACCTATTCTCTAGGATGGTTGTGAGGAGCAAATGAATTAATATATGTGAAAAGCTTAGCGCAATCCCTGGTGAACAGCAAGTGCTGTTAATCAACCTTTCTAATAAATATTTAATTTCCATAAATTGCTAAATTTAAGGTTAGACAACAGAATGAACTCTTAGACTGAGAGAACAAAGTAAATAGGAGATGGCTTTTGATGTTACTCCATATAGTACTGGAAAAGAGAATTTATTACCCATGAGTTATCTTTCCCATGGATCATTTCAAATGTGTAGGCAGAACTGGCATAATTCAACTTTAGGGTTTGCGAATGTCACTACAACTGTCAATGAAATGGAAAACTCTAAAATATACTTAAGGAAATAACCTGAAGTATCTTTTTCCATTAAATTGGTTGCCTCTCAATGTTGACTGTTTTAGTTAATAATGAATAACTTTTAGTAATTATCTGATATAATTTTCCTATCTATTTTCTTGATGTACAATTAGGTCATAAAATAAGCCTGAAAGTAAATGACTAAATATTTTTTAAAAAGGTCTTCCCACTATTTTTAAATTTCTTGCAAGAGGAAGAATTATAATTTTCTGAAGAACTTTCCAGATAATGTTACAGATATGAAAACTTTTTAACAGTTCTTTTAACCTATAGACTTTTGTATAAACCAAACAGGGATATGAGAACATCTTTTCAGTAAAATGAATAGGCTATAACTTTGCGACTGGCAGTACCAAAGTCAAGGATACTCCTTTCCCCTCATGTTTCCTTATTGTCAGCTTTTAATTTTTTTTTCTTTAAATGGCTTCTCTCCACACTGAGTGGAAATATGCTAGCCAATTGGAGTCTCTGTCACCAATCAGTATACTGAAGATAAATTTATAAATAGGAGGCTTGAAAGGTCTAGCTGGGAAAATACAAAAGCTCAAGGAGGAATCATGCAGGATGAGCAGCTGGCCTTTCTTCTTCTTGTAGAATTGCAGTTTATAAACTTTCTCTCTCTATGAGGCTTTAGCACCATACTGGGAAACTTCCAAATATAACTCCATTACAGAACCATCTGAAGAAGCTAAAAAACATCCATGCTGATCCACAGTATAAAATGTATGACGTTCAATATTTGTCAAAACATTTCACCTTTGCAGCTGCTGAACTTATAATGACAAGGACTGAGAACTGGTTGACAACAAGAACACAATTAGTACTCACTGGAGAAAGTGGGAAGGGAAGTGTGAGATGAATCTTTAGAGTGGAAGACATATTTCTAAAAAACAAAATAAATAAAACAGTGCCTTTTTAATACTTAAAATATATGAAAATAATTTCTCAGTATTAAATGCTGTAAGTATTCTAAAGTTTTGATTTTTTTTTCCCTCAGCCCACAGATCTTGACAGTCAATAACATTTATTAAGTTCTTCTTGTACCTGGAACTTTACTGGGCATCTTGTATTTTATTTTCACTCAGAGATATATTCTACCAAATTCTGCCCATTCCAAGCCCACAAACACAGACTTGCAGATGCTGAATGTACACCATAGCTTCTAGCCTGGGTGGGCAAGACTACTGGAAAGATTTACTACTGCTCTGTTCAAGCTTCACAATGAGTATGGGGGCAATTAACTGAAGGAGTCCTTTTAAAAATCAAATGGGGGTAACTCAGTTAGAAGCATGACCAGGGCACACCTGAAACTGTTTTTCTCCATTTGCTTTAGAAATTTAATTGAGTGAGACTTTATTTTAAAATTCTGCTCCCATCTGTTCTAGTCAGAATTCTGTTTAAATTACTTTGAATACCAGAAATCTCTCAGACTCAATACAAAGGCTGAAGAAGCAATTCTGAAAATGGACCAAAAGCAATGGAAGTCAAGTAACTGAAACTTCAGTTGAAATCACATCATCAGATGAATCTGGTGAAAATGCCTCGGCCATTACAACTGACACAGCGACCACTAATGACACTGGATACCACCAGTGTTACCAGGATGACTACCAGTGTGTGTGGGAGACATGGAGCTCACCACTGCCGACACTTCCATTATACTTCCTACACCACCATCAGGGCAACACTGATGCTACTGTACATGATGTGGTACTGTTAGCATCCCTTCCTCTATACACAAGATGCTACTGCCACCACCTCAGACAGAATTCTGAACTTTTTTTTTTATTACTTCCTCTGGACAGCAGGATTATAGGTAGGTGCATGTGAATAACTCAACTGTTACCCGAGAGAAAATTTGGAGAGGAAAAATATACTTTCTCTTCATCCCAACAAGTTTGGAATTTTCATAAATGACAACTGCAACTACTAGAAAAAAACGTTTTTAAGTAAGTATAAATGCTATACTAAGAAATAAGATTAAAAGGAATTAGAATACTTAATATAAGAGAAAGCAAAAAAAAAGAAAAAAGAAAAGGAAGGAAGGAAGGAAGGAAAAAGGAGAAAAAAAGACACCAAGAATTGTGTCTTGAACTAGGAATCTCAATATTAAGATGCCAATTCTTCTCAAGTTGATCTATAGATTCAACACTATCCCAATTAAAAACCTAGCAGCCAATTTTGTAGATATTGACAAACTGGTTCTAGAGTTTATATGGAAAAACAAAATACCTAGACTAGCTATCAAAACACTGAAAAAGAAGAGCAAAGGAGTATGACTCACACTATCTTATTTCAGATTTTACTATAAAGCTACTGTAATCAAGTCAGTATGATACTGGCTGAAGAATAGCTATATAAATCAACAGAACAAAACTGAGGCCAGAAATAGACTCACACAAAATATAATCAACTGACCTTTGAAAAAGGAGCAAAGGCGATTCAATGGATAAAATATTATCTTATCAGCAAATGGTGCTGGAACAATTGGTTTTCCATATGCAAAAACTGAATCTGGACTGAGACCTTACAGCTTTTACAAAAACTATTGTCAAGATAAATGATAGAACTTAATGTAAAATGCAAAAATAATAAAACATCTAGAGAAACAGGTTTCCAGGGGCTTGGGGATAGGGTGAGAGAGTTATTTGTATGAAGTTCAGTCAATTTTTTAAAACAATGAAACTACCCTACGGAATAATATAATGGTGGATATATGACACTGCATTTGTCAAAATCCACAGAACTTTACACTACATATAATGAACCTTAATGAATGCAAATTTTAAAAATAATTTAGGAGTTTGAGGAATCTCACAATAGAATACAGAATGTAGTGAAAGAATTTAACTGTTTCATAAATATATGAAACAACCTAACTGATGGGTTTGAGGGAAAAGGTGCTGACCTATATAACTTTGGAATTGAGCTGAGTGTGTAAGTGTAAAACCAAAAGAAACTGTAGCCTACTTGATAAAAATGCTTCCCATGGAAATATGGATTACAATTCTGATATGGCTTTACATGTATACTGGAACTGAATAATTTAGTAAATGGATGGCAGATGATGGTAGCCATGTTTCTTGTTGTTTGAGTTGGCATTTAGAAATAAGGAATGAGGGGAGGCTTGAATGACAGTCTAGAATAATCTATGTAATGGATTACAGTTGTACATGTCAGTATGAACTCATGTTAGCTTAATATAGTTACACAGATGGCTATATATAGTAATATTTTACAGATATGTGTATACACACAGGTTTGTATACATATATTTCCTTGCTCTAATCTGTGGAGGGGGTCTAGAAGCAATAATATCCCATTAACAGTGGGAACAGCCAATGCCCAGATCTTGGTTTCTAATACCATCCCCCAGTAAAAGGAACCAGGGCTTCTTGGAGAAATGGCTGATTCTATGATCAGGGCAGGAAATATAAATGATAAGCCTAAAGCATCTTATAGTACCAAAAATGTAGGAAAATGCTTCAAAAGATTCACAATAATGGAATATATCAAAAGGGCCCAGATGTCAACTGAAAGATTTTCAAATGGCCAACATTGGAAAAATTTCAGCAACAAAATAAAGTAGTATTGGATTATGACCCAAAGTATAAGATAAAATATTCATGAATCCATAGTGCTACAAATAAATGATTGAATAAATAAATAAATGGAAGGAAAGAAAGAAAGAAATCTCCAGTGCAGAAGAATTTCAAATAATTTATGTAGATACTTTGCCCTCAAGCATACGTCCTCATTTGTTAAGTGTGGGGGGCACATAGCATTTCCTTCCAAAAGTACAGAATGGAAAGGGGAGGGAGGAGAGTAAAAGAGTAAATTTAAAGTGGAGAAATTGGATAAACACTATCAGGCTGGTGATCAAGATTAACATCAACAGCAATGTCATGTGGATTAGTATGTACACTTAATATGATGTGATGAAAAGAGGACTTCGACTCTGTGGTCTTCCTCACAAACACTAATGACTCTATTATAATCATAAGAAAAACATTAGAAAAATTCTAAATTAGGGACAGCCTAAAAAATATCTGCCCAGTACTCTTCGAAACTCTCAAGGTCATCTAAAACTGGGAAACTGTCACATTGAAAATAAAACTAGGGAGACATGACAACTAAATATGATGAGGTATCCTGGAAAGGACATTATTGAAAAAACTAAGGAAATCTTCATGAAGTTTGGACTTCAGTTAATAATAATGTATTGATATTGGTTTAATAATTATATTAAATTTACCATACTCATGTAAAATGTTAATAACTGGATATGGGATATATGAGAATTATCTTGAATCTGTGAATTATTTTGTAATTTTTCTCTAAATCTAAAAATGTGCTAAAATAGACCCTGAGATTTGGAGTAGTTAATATGTTGTCAACAATTTTTCTACTTTAGAAAGTTAACTACTGAAAGCAATAAGGCAGAACAAATCCACAATACCAAGTATAGCTACGATAAATAATGATGAAGAAAACAGCCAGTAGCAGGAATAGAAGCTAATAGATGAACTGGAAGAGTTCAGAGCATACAATGAAAGAACAGGGATGACTTTAATTTAGATGCCACATTGACATAAAACATATAAATCACATAGCAAAAGAGAAATTCCCCAAACTTGAAAAGACCAAAAATGAAGTTCTAAAATTGCTGCAAAGATAAAAGGAATAGATCCCCGGTCACCTGAGTTTAAGTTTTAACCATGCTTCTCTCAATTTATAGAAGTAACAGATTGGCAGGAATTCAGAAAGACTTAAGGTTAAATCCTGAATTTACTACTTATTAGTTATATCACTTTTGCAAAGACAAAGACAAGTTTCAGTTTCTTAATCTACAGTTGAATATAATTTCTTCTTTGGAGAATTATTATTTAAAGATTAAAAGAGTAAATGTAAGTCAAGTGCCTGACATGAGTCCTGTGAAATAGTAACTCTTCTGTTTCATATTTATGAAGCAAAAATTATTCTAAAATACATTCTTATGTATTCCAGAAACAATGATGCCCGTCTAAAAGAGACAGAAGCCAACTTGAAAGAGCTCCCAGTGGCAAAAGCTAGAACAATTTGAGCCACACATTATTTTAATGTATTGGCTCTCATCCCAAATTATAATATAAATATACATTAGTTGACATTGATATTAATAAAAGATGATTAAATAAATAAATGAATGGGAGAGAAGGGACAATCATCAATATAGAAAACTTTCAAATATTGTGTAGCTACTACCCCCTTCAGAAGGCGATGCTTGTTTTTGTCCTTAAATGTGGCCTGGACTTAGTGACTCATTTCGAAAGAAATGATTTTGAAAGTATGATTCCAACTATATGGCATTCCAGAAAAGGCAAAATTATGGAGACAATAAAAAGAGCAGTGGTTGCCAGGGGTTGGGAGTGGGGGTGGAAGGAAGCAGGGATGAATAGGCAGAGCAGAGGAATTTTAAGGCAGTGAAAATACTCCATATGATACTATAATGGTAGATACATGTCATTATATGTTTGTGCAAACCCATAGAACATACACCACCAAAAGTGAACCCTAATATAAAGTATGGACTCTAGGTGATAATACTGAACCAATGTAGGTTCATCGATTGTAACAAATGTACCATGCTGCTGGGGGATGCTGATGATAGGAGAGGCTGTGCATGTGTGGGAGTTTATGGGAAAATCTCTGTACCTTCTGCTCAATTCTGGCTGTGAATCTAAAACTATTCTAAAAATTAAAGTCCACATAAAAAATGAATAAAGTGTGGAAATGGAAAAAGAGTTTAACTGTATAATGAAGAAACCTGGCAGACAGAATCTAAACTAAGTGATCAAGATAAACATTAGTGATGTTTGTGGATCTCATGCAGCCCCTGATAGGCTGAGATGAGGAGGCACTTCATCTCCACGGTGTTCTCTATAGAAACCATCAAGCCAGTCTATCATGGGGAAATATCAGTCAAACCCAAATTAAGGAATGTTCTACAAAACACCTGACCTGTATTCCTGAAAATGATCAATGTTTTAAAAAACAGAGTCTGCAAACTTGTCATAGATTGGAGGAGATGAAGGAGACACGAAAACTAAATATAATGTGATATCTTCCATTAGATTCTAAAACAGAAAAAAGACATTAGTGGAAAACCTGGTATAATTCAAATAAAGTCTGCAATTCAGTTAATATGATTTATCAGTGTTAATACTTAATTTTGACAAATGTACCATGCTATGTAAGAGTCCATCATTAAAGTAAGGTCTTCCATTAGGTGAAGCAAAGTGAAGGAATATAGGAATTCTCTATACTGTCTTTGCAAATGTTCTGTAAATCAATAATGACTCCAAAGTGAATTTATTTTTTAAAAAATAAAAAACTAAATTCTGGTGAGATAAAAGATTAAAAATTTAAAAGAGGCATTAAATTAAAATTAAAATTTATGAGATGAAGTATTAGGACAGAAGTTGAGAAAGGTAGGAATTAAGAATTTTAAAAAGCTAATGTATGTATATATTTATATATTCATTTGTAATGCATATGTGTATTTACATACACATGTGTGTATATAAATTCACTTTGGAGTCACATGAAAAAGATTAAAGGAAATATTTTATTTTTTTTTAAAGATTATTTATTTAAGAGGGGGCTGGTGGGAAGGGAGAAGGAGAGAGAGAATCCCAAGCAGACTCCCCACTGAGCACGGAGCCCGATGCAGGGCTCCATCTCATGACCCTGAGATCATGACCTGAGCAGAAATCAAGATTCAGACGCTTAACCAATTGAGCCACCCAAGCACCCCTAAAGGAAATATTTTAAAGGATTACTTTGTGTCTGGACATGAGAGAAAATTGAGTGAATAAACACTATGAAAGAACCGCTCAAAAGTAAAATTCATCAATTAGGTGCTTAATATTTTGAAGAAAACTTTGAAAATTTCTGATGGTTTTTTTATGTTTTACAGAATAAACCACACATAGATCACTAACATCATTAAATTCTGAATTATTTTTTAATTTCCAATTATGGGAGGATTAGTCTTCTGGTTTAAAATAGAGTCATACTGTAAGCTGCTCTTAACACAACTATCCCAAACCCTCACACCAAATACAAAAATTTGAATAAGGTAAAGTAGGATCAAGAATCAACATTTTGGCTAAATAAATAAAGGAAGGATTACTTGGAATGCAAACGACACAGATTTGAAACTTCTAACTTTGTCCTATTTGGCTCCTAAACTGGTGAGGCAGCCTACTACATAGGACTTTAATCCATTCCCCCAGCCTGTGCTTGGGCCAGAAAACAGAAAATGAAATGCTGGTTCTTTTTCCTGGGTGTGGGAGCTGCTTTTGAAGTTGCCTCCTCTTTGCCCTTAATTATTCTCTTTGTTCTTCTTGTTAGAGATCAGGACTGCCGGAAGCAACTGGATAGTAAGCATCAGTTTTGGCAGTGGTGATTTAGGAGATGGTGGTGGAGGTGGTAGTGCAGAAAGTGGTGTGATAGTGGCACATTAAATTCTGGGAACTATCACAGCTCCAAAGCAAGCATCCTCAGAGGAGATAGGGGACAGTTAAAAAGTAAGAACTCTATAAGCAAGAGATTTGGGGGTTGTAATTTTTTCATATTTTTTCTACCTGTTCAAAATATCAAAAAGACAAGAAGTAGAAACTAGGAGATAATTCCAGATAGACATTATCTGGAATGTTCTAGCAATTGTGTACATCAACTGCTGATTCAGTTCTTAATGTGGAAAGAATAATAGAACAGAAAACAATGGAATGAAAAATGGGTCTAAAGCAATTCATATAGCTTATCTGTGTGAAAACACCTGACAATAAATAAACAGGAAAAAACCAATACGAGTTTGATAAATATGCTGAACATAAAAAGAAATAAGCATCATTTAAGATCCAGAAGAAAGAATACATTTCTGAGATTGATCTCCTAGTTTTGACACAAGAAATTCTTAGAAAATGTGTACTTTAAAAGCCAAAGAAATAAAAAGTAAGAAATTTAGTGCAATAAAAAAAAGAATGAGGGTTTTTTGTTTTTTTTTTTAAGTGGATCTTCTAGTGTTCCCAGACCCAATTCTGATGTGGGGGTGAGTTCTAAGCAATTCTGGGATACCAGTAAGGTATCCAACTCAATTCTGACTATCTAGCCAGAGATAGCATCGGATTTCACAGGTTAAGGGTTCAGTCCTACAAGATTCCCCGCCCCCCCCCTCCTTCAGAGGACAATTTGCAAGCCTTAGGTCAATACCTGTGCTTCTGACCAGCCAGCTACAGATTGGAGGTTCCCAAAACACCCTCCTTAGGTTTGATTAATTTGCTAGAGCAGCTCACAGAACTCAGGGAAACATGTAGGCTTACCAATTTGTTAAAGGACATGATAAAAGATAAGAATCCACAGCCAGATAGAGATGCTTGGGGCCACTCTTCCCACACATCCATGTGTTCACCGACCAAGAAGCTCTTCAAACCCAATCTTTCTGGGTTTTCATGGAGGCTTCATTATATAGGCATGGTTGATTAAATCATTGACCATTGGCCGATTCAGCCTCCAGCCCCTCTCTCCTCCTCCATGTGTGGGACTGAAAGTCCCAACCCTCTGATCACATGGTTGGTTCTCTTGGCAACCAGCCACACCTGGGGGTGGTGGTCCAAAAGGTCCAGGGGTGGTCAATACCACAGAGCAAAAGTCCTATTTTCAGGCACAATATAGAATCTTGGAGAGAAGGAATCTTTTTCTGAGATCATGGGTTGTAGGGAATCACATGAGCCAGGCAGTGGTTATAAGCTCATAATTCATCTCACCATCACAATGACAAGTAAGCTCTAGTTCACAGATGAGAAGACTGAGACTCAAAGAGATTAACCCCATCTTCAAGTTCAATCAGGAATTAAGCAGAACTTTGGGAGCTCTCAGAAGGTATCATTAGCTTTTATTATTAAGAAAATGACACAAAATTCTTTATTTTCATTCCTTTGATCTACTGCTAAACTTTTGAAGAACTTACACTACACAATAAATTATCACAGAAAAGATAAAGAGTTAACTATTCCTCCAAATTCATTTAATCTTGTTCAGACTCACTTCTTCTACACCTAGAAAAAAACTAGTGAGAAGAGCATGAAGTAACACCCTATTATCATATATAAGCTCAAGAATGCCTTAGATTTAAATAGTGCCTCTCTATCAACTATATTGTCTCACACTTTCCAAAAGAAAACAGATGTCTTCATTTCAAGCCTGTCAGAGATCTTGTTTGCAGTGTTGTTACTCCTGCCATGCACTCTGTCACAGCGTATGTCAGCAGCTGAGTGGTTACCTAAGCAATACCTGCTCTTGAATGAGAGCAACAATATTGGAAAATCCCTCAACTGCTTTTGCCTTGATTTACTCTGCCAATTTATTCTGTGTTCACTCTCCAGGTTGGAATGATATATGAAAATGTAGCCTCTGACCACACCTTAAGCAATCCATGTCAATGGTACGCCAACCGCCCCCAGTAAGCTGAATTCAGATCTGAATTCAGAGAATTCAAATTCTTTGCCCAGGCTGACATTATTAGCCATGAAAACAAAGCTGTCTTCAGCAGCCCACCTGGTATTAAAATGTATGTGACAGATTCTTACTGATTTGCCACCTGTCAATGAATCATTTGGCAGGGAATTTTCTCCAATGTTATAATTTAATTTTCACATACACCCACAACACCTAGCCTAAAAGCAAAACAAAGATCTGTATTAAGAACTAATATGTTCCAGAAATATTCATTAAAATGACTCCTATAAATTTCCACCTTTTCAAATAAACTATTCAGAGGTAGTAAGTTGACCCCAGGTCACAAAATAGCAAGGGATAGAGCTGGGAATCAAACCCAAGCCTTATAAACCCAGGGTAAAACTTTCTCTGTACTACAACTACTTCTTAGAGATATATGACATATATCCTAATGCATCTTTTTTTGTTGTTAATGTACAAAAGAAGTTAAAAAGACATACAACCTCTGTAAGGCTATGAGAATTTACAGGCTCTCAAAACATATTAGACTTTAGAGCTCATCTTTTCCCCCTGCATCTCAGTGGAATAAATTCTTCTGTGATGACCTGGCAGGTGATTGCTCAATCTTTGAACCCTCTGGGGGTGCAGCAACAAAGAACACACTGTGTTATAAAATAGCCCATTCAATATTTGGAAATTCCCAAACGTAAGAAAGTTTTTTATTCATATTGAACAAATTTCCCTCTGTTAAATGTCTCTCTTTTCTATTCTCAGGTCACACTGAATATAGCCATTAGCTCACATAATGATCCCTGCAATATGAAAAGACAGTGATAATGTTTCCCAAAGTCTGCCTCTAGGTGAGATTAACACTGCATCTCGAAATGGCTCCCTATGACATGGTTTCTAGTCTCACTTCTCTGGCACCCATAAAGGAACATAATATGCCAGCTGTAGCCTGACTAATATCACAGGGGGGAGGGGGGTAATTTCTCACAAATTGTTCTAGATGCTATATTTCTGTTTATATAGGCTAAAATTAAGTTCGCCATTTTTCTATATGTCAATCATGACACATTGTTGACTCGTTTATAATAAGTTTGGACTCAATTAAAACCCCTGATCTCATATAAATAGCTAATAAGTCAGAACAGTACGTGACAGTTAATATCTAAATTAAGACAATTATCCTGTTTAGATTATATATTGTTAGTTTTAGTGCCAGCTGAGTATTTTTTTTAAGATTATTTTTTAAAATCATAATCCTTAATAATAACTAAGAGATACATTGTAATGAGTCTACAATTTCTCAGGCATTCTAAGTCTTATCTAATGAATGCTCACAAAAGCCCTACCAATTAGGTATTATTCCCTTTTTACATATAAAGAAAGCTAGAGTCAGATTAAGGTCCCACAAAGCAAGTACATGTTGCAGCAAGATTTAAATCCAGGTGTGTGTCTGATTCTAAAATCTCAGTTATTTTCAGTATTGTACAGTCTTTTACAGCTTTATGTCACTCCACAATTTGACACATTTGTCTTCTATAACTTTATTCATTAATGATAAAATTTAAAACAAAAAAATCAGACTAAAATGCAAGTAAAGACCCCCTATAGGGCTGAAAAAATGTAGAAACCAAAATCTTCACAGGATGGACAACTGAATCAGCTATGAATCCACTTAGCATTATTATTTTGTTGAACTTTATCTATCTTACTTGCAAGGATATAATAGTAGTCTTGGCCAAATGCCTTACAGAATCTCAACTCACTTTACTTATTTTTTAGCTCTATGAAACTATTAATCTTATTTAAAAAGTAAAAGTCACCGTGTGTTATTCTGATTTATTTTAATGGTCATGTTGTATTTTTTTTAATTTTTTTATTTTTTTAAGATTTCACTTATTTGAGAGAGAGGGAGAGCAATCGAGCGAGCGAGAGAGAGAGAGAGAGAAACAGACTCCCCGCTGAGCAGGGAGCATGACAGGGGCTCCATCCCAGAATCCCTGGATCATGACCCGAGCCAAAAGCAGACGCTTGACGACTGAGCCACCCAGGTGCCCCAGTCATGTTGTATTTTAATTATTATTATTGCCATTTTTAAATATTTAGAAACATGTATTTAATAACCTGCTCTAAAACTTTGCTATATTCAATATTAAAGACATTGATTTATATTTCCAGAATTCAGTTTGTTCGTTTGTTTGTTCCTTCCTTCCTTCCTTCCTTCCTTCCTTCCATACATAAAATGCACATTAAATACTTACTGTATTCTGGGCAATATGTTTGGTGCTAAAAAACATATACACAAACAAATCAGGGATTAACAGATTAGTGTAAGAGAGACATGTTAACAAGTAAGTATAGCAATGTAGCATACATTGTAAAAAATATGCACAAAGTGTTATGGGAATTTAAAGAAGAAATGCATAATTTAGTATGGGGGTCATTAAGTTTATATTTGAGAAACGACTTTGAAAATTAGGAGATGCTTTCTGGGTAGACACAGGGAAAGGACAACTCATATAGAGGCAACAGGAGAAGTAAAATTACAGAAGAGGAGATCAGTGAGCCATCAGCTAAAGATAAGACATGATAGCCAGTGGTATATTTTGAAGCATCTTGTAATCCATATTAAATATCTGGTATTTTGGGGGCGCCTGGGTGGCTCAGTCGGTTAAGCATCTGAATCTTGGTTTCAGCTCAGGTCATGATCCCAGGGTCCTGGGATAGGGCTGAGCAGGGCTCCGTGCTCAGCTGGGAGTCTGCTTGAGATTCCCTTCCTCTCCCTCTGCTCTTTGCCCACTTATGTGCACTCTCTCATGCTCTCTCTCTGAAATAAATAAATAAATAAATCATATATATATATATATATATCTATATATATATATCTGGTATTTGTCATGGGTCACAGGAAGCCATTGAAAGATTTTAATGAGATCATATTTATCTTCTTGAAAGATAACTCTGTCAGCCATGTGGAGAAGAGATTTGAAGGAGATGAAACTAGAGTTGAGACAACGAATTAGAAGGTTATTGGACTAGATCAGATAAGAAATAATGAAAATCTAGCCTATGAAATTGGCAGAGAGAGCCTTGTGAACCATAGTGTGCCATGGGTGTCATGCTTAACAGCATGGGCCCAGGAGGTGTACATACACTTACTAGTCACATAATCTTGGATAAACTAATGTTTTTCTGTCTCATTGTGCTCCTCTGAAAATGGAGCTAAAAGTGATAATGCATATTAATAATTTAGGATAGTCTTCAAGAGATCTTAGTCATAACTATTATTAACATTATCATTAAGAAGAAGGATCAGTTTTGAGTCTCAGATGCAAGATAATGAATTCACAGAGTGGATTTGAAAAGTTTGCAGAATACTCACTGCAGTGCCCTAGAAAGCTGGATACATCTAAGTCTCAAGAAGGTGCAGAGTTCTGTATTTGTGACTCTCAACACCATCAAGGTAGAAGAGAAAATCCAGTAAAGATTAAGAGGAGAACAAAGTTAAGACTGGCCCTTGGAGGAACACTTGCTGATGCAAGAAGAAGAACCTGCACAGAAGACTTACACAGAGAAGTGGGAGAAGAAACTGGGACAAACACGCTGTAGATCCAAAGGAGTAGAAAGGTTGAAGCATAAAGAATGGCTCAATAGGACCAAAGGTGAGAAAGGGGATGGATGAAATGAACACTGACACGGATGGTGTGGTTAGAATAATGTTGGCAGAATGCAGAATATATTGGGCTAAGGCATTAATGGGCTGAAGGAACTGAAGAAAGTAGACATTGATGATGCTTTTAGGAAGCATGGCTATGAAAACAGCGGTGGCTAGAGGGAGAGTACTTTTTTTTTTTTTTTTTAAGTAGGCTCCACACCCAGAATGGAGCCCAACTCAGGGCCTGAGCTCATGACCCTGAGATCAAGACCTGAGCTGAGATCAAGAGTCAGACACTTAACCAACTGAGCCACCCAGGCACCCCAGGAGAATACTCTTAAAATACAAAAATGAGAAGACGACAGTGTAGAAGAGGTTAATGCCTTAGGAAAGAGAAGATCATTTTAAGTTGTGTGGGAGCTTAAAGGAATGAAGATATAAGACACAAGAAGAAGAAAGGCAAGTGTTTCCACTGAAAAGGAAGAAAATGACATAAAGACAAATAATACTGTAATTTGGTAATGTGGATAGACCCTCTACTTTCTCCATGAAGTAGAAGGCATAATTACCTCACAAGAGAAAGAAGAGTAGGGATAGTTTGGGGACCATATAAAGGATTGTTATACATTAGGACTTGCCTATGTGGGAAAAACAGAACAAGTGAAATAGAAACCTATAAAAGATTGCCATGTTGCACTGAGGACCAGAATGAGGTTAAAAACCATAAATCTGTACACATATCTGTACTATGGTATGATTTTCTCTGGGGTAACCGTTGGTAACCAGAGTACAGCAACATGTGCTATGCATTTGATTTTTCTCCTGAGATGCCTAGAAATGTGTTTGGCATGTATTTGTTCATTTTATTTAAGTTGTGGTCTTAAATAGATGACTCTACAGCCTTCATGCTTCGGTACCTAGTTCCAAAAAGAGAATCTAGTGGGATTTGTTTCTCTAAATCCTGGCTCTTAGATGTGGCTTAAATGCCCCATGAAAGAAAAATAATGGTACATGGAAATGAAAGTGAAATCTCAAATTCCTTAAATGTTACTCTTACAGTATAAGTGATTATTAAAATGTATTCTCTCATAGATTTCCTGTGCCATCTGGGAATGGCTTACAGCATTTGGAGTTAAACTCTTATTCCCAGGTCACAGAGGTTTCAACCAACTAAAGATAAGGCCATCTATAAATTAATAGTCGCCTTTTTTTTATGTGTTACTTCTGCTCAATATTTGCTGTCATGTTATTAGCATTTAGAGATCCTATTTTTTAAATAAATATAGACTTTTTGTATTCATTTTTTGCATAGTTGTAAATATTTTTGCTACCACCTAAAAAACAAATACTCTATTTCTAATAGTGTACTTACTATAACTAGCTTTGCTGGGTCTATTCTTCGTTCATACATGTAGTTAAGAGTCTAAATGTAATTGAAAGCCACCTATTTTTCTTATTCTGGATATCTTACTCTTTTTTTCCATCAGGGATGAGAAATTAACTATTTTTGTCTCCAAAGGGAGGAAGTTTTTGCCAAGTCAATTTAACATCTAAGTGTTTTCTTTTTATCTTTTATGGCTGTAAAATTCAGCCTGCAATCTTTCTATGACTTAAGATAAACATAAACTCACTAGAACTGTTTATACTTGGAGAGAATGGGGAGGATAATCTGTAAGGAGTGTTTCCTTCATGGTAAGTGCTCAATACATTCGAATGAGTGGTTAAAACCTTCATTACAAAACAATATGCAATTATCAAAAGATTAAATATTTAAGATACTTTCCATAAGAAAAAGAAAATTATAGCTGGGATAAAAATTTACCTACAATTTAATATGCAAGCCTGTATTTACAACTCAATGTATTGCCCAGTTGTTAATTCAAAGTTCTCTCTCTCTCTCTCACCCTTTTTTATGATTACTCTGATTTTTCTGGAGTAAGAGAAAACATAAAAGTGGTTCATTCAATAAGTAGATAAGGCACCCTTTTAAACTAAGGCTTTCTAACTCATCTCTGCTAACCTGTTAATTAAGATCGTGAGTTCATCTTGGTTACCTTTTTTACTTGATAATAGGAAAAACTCCTGTCAAAAAAGATGTCCCCTAATTGTGGGCCTGGTGTTCCTTAAGACTAAAATGTTTTCGGGTAGAGGCTTGAGTCAGTTTGGATCAGATCCAGACCCATTGCCAACCACAGACAGTGTTAAATAAATATTCAATAATTGCTGTGGATTGAATTTCTAGTATCAGTTCTGCCATAACTACCAGTTTCACCTTGACAGATAAAGAAAGGAAATTTGTACAAAGGTTTATTCAATAAGAAGATATACATTTATACACATCTATACATATAGCCTCAAATTGAATAGAGCAAAAAAGTCAAAGGAGATAAAGATAAATCCACAAGCATAGAAGGGAATTTTGGCACAGATTTCTCAGTAACTGATAAAATTACAAAAAATTTTTAAACATGAAATAATTTATATGTAAAATATAAAATCCAACAACTACACAGTATATACTACTATTAAGTACACGTGGAACATTTGCAAAAATTGTCCATATACTAAGCCAAAAAGCAAGTATCAATAAATTTTGAAGAAGTGACACAAAACTGAACTGTCTCAGAAGTCAGTGGATTTAAGCTAGAAATTAATAATAGAAAGGGAACTAGAAAACCCACAAATGTAGGCACATTACATAATATATTCAAAATCAGAAGAAATCAGAATGAAATTTAAAATGTTTGAACTTAAAGATAATTTATATATAACAAGTCAAAATGTGTGGGATGAAGCTAAAGTTTTTTCAGAGAAAAATTTATAGTATTAAGAAAAATTGAAAATCAATTATATGATTAATTTCAAGGAGCTAGGGAGAGGATAGAAAGTTCTATTTGAAGAAAGTTAAGAAGGAAAATAAATCAATAAAATGGAAATCAACAAAAAAATTAATCAACAGAGAGGACAGTTGGCTTCTTGATAAACTCCTCACATGACTGATCAAGGAAGAAAGATGAGAAGGCACTAATAATCAACACCAAAAGTTTATAAAGGGACTATCACTAAAGATTGGGCAGCCAATTAAAAGAATTGTGTGTATATATGTATATATACATATACATATATATATATAATTATGGAAAAAATGTCAATTCTAAAATTTAGATAAAATATGAAAAATCCTAGTAAAACACATTTTCAACTGACTCTAGGTAAAAATAAAAGAGTCATATCTAATAAAGAATTTGTAATCAACCTTTGCAAAAGAAAACTTCAGGCCCAGACATTGGCAAATTCTCCCAAACATATAAGGAAGAAAAATCACAATCTAATACAAGATCTCTTAGACTATAGAAATAGAGGAAATACCTCCCAGCTCATGTTATGATGATGTTACCTTGATGCCAAAAATCTGACAAGGACATTACAAGAAAGCAAAAGCACATGCCAAACTCTCTCATTAACATGGAATCAAAAATCTCTAAATAAGATATTAGCAAACCAAATATAGTTAAGTATATAAAAATGTTAATACATCATGACCAAGTTTGGTTTTAATTTGTAGTTGTTCCTTGTTTGCCTTCTTGGCCAGGTCTGAAAACTTCCTTTAACATTCAAAAATCATTGTGACTCATGTTGTTAACAAAATAAAAAATACATATGATAATCTCAAATGCATATAGAAAACATGTCACAAAATTCAAAACCCACTGATAATGAGCTTTTAAAATCTCTTCTCAAACTAAGAATAGAAGAGTACATTCCTAATCTGATAGTAAATATCTTCCAAAAAACTATGGAAAACATACCTATTGAGGAAATACTGCAATCATGCCCCTGTGATCTCTAAGACCATAGGATGTCTGCTACCATGACTTCAATTCAAACTGTTTGAATTAATGAATAAATTTAGGAAGAATGCTTGGCATTAGTTCAGTATACAAAAATAAATTGAATTCTTATTTAACAGCAACAAAGAAATAGAAAAATAAACATTAAAATCATACCATTTACAATTAATCCAAAAGTCAAATATCTTGGAATAAATCAAACAAAAGACGTGCATTATCTCTACAGAGAAAACTCCATAAAGTTACCAAAAAAACAAAAAAACAAAAAACCTAGGTTAATGGATAAATATACTTCGCTCATGGATTATAAAGATATTAATTCTTCCCAAATTGTTCTGTAGATTAATGCATTCAAAATCAATACTCCTGGGCGCCTGGGTGGCTCAGTTGGTTGGGCGACTGCCTTCGGCTCAGGTCATGATCCTGGAGTCCCGGGATCGAGTCCCGCATCGGGCTCCCTGCTCAGCAGGGAGTCTGCTTCTCCCTCTGACCCTCCTCCCTCTCATGCTCTCTGTCTCTCATTCTCTCTCTCTCAAATAAATAAATAAAATCTTTAAAAAAAAAAAAAAAAAAAAAAAAAAAAAAAAAAAAAATCAATACTCCTAAAAGCTTTTTTTGATGGAAATTTACAATCTGATTCAAAAAGTTATTTTAATTAAAAGGATCAAGAAAAGCCAATGCAATTTTGAAAAATAAGAACATCTTGACAAAATATGTTAGAATAAAATTAGGTGTATTAGAATAGTCTTTAAAAAAATTAGAAGATCCTCAACAAAGAAAGTTGTGGTCTTCTGCAAAAAAAAAAAAAAAAATGAAATTACTGCATTTGTGCTATCCAGAGTAACTTTTTTTAAAGATTTTATTATTTATTTATTTAGAGAAAGAGAGCACAAATATGAGCAGGGGGAGGGGCAGAAGGAGAGGGAAAGAGAGAAACTCAAGCCAACATTGTGCTGAGTACACCATATCATATACATTTTTATACTTATGTGGTGATACCAAAACAGCCAAGCTGACTCAAGGTTTACTCTTTAGCTTTTTTTTTTAAAGATTTTATTTATTTATTTGAGAGAGAGAGAGATAGCGAGAGCAGGAACACAAACAGGGGGAGTGGGAGAGGGAGAAGCAGGCTTCCCACGGAGCAGGGAGCCCGACATGGGGCTGGATCCCAGGACCCTGGGATCATGACCTGAGCCAAAGGCAGACGCTTAACGACTGAGCCACCCAGGCGCCCCTTACTCTTTAATTTTTAATATGATTTTTTAAATGCCATTTAAAATTTTTTGACACAAAATTTTTTTAAATGAAAAATACTACATATCAGCAATGCAACAAAAGCGACATCCCAATCAAATATAAATAAATTAGAAAAATGAAACAAAATTATTTCATAACTATTAAGTAGAAGAGTTATGTGCATATAACCTAGAATCTATAAAGATTATTTTCTAGCTATTATAGACAAATATGTCTCAACTTTTAAAAAACACTTAAATTGAAAAAAAGATTTGAACAAAAAGATTTGAGCTACAAAATGCTCTTTTTGTTTTATTTTTACTATCTTAGCATTGTAATATTCTAAGGAATAAAAAAAGAATATTTTGTGGCTATTGCTTTAAGAAATAGTAAAAATCACCATGTAAGTATAAAAATTTTTTTGATAAAATTAAAATAATTTGAAGCAATTTCTTTGGTTATGATATATTTGACCTTGTCACAGTGTTTTGAACATGACATGAAAAATAATGGTTTATTTCCAAATCTAAATATTGCTTTAGGAATCTTATTGGCAATTCCGTTTGCTAATATCTAAGTAGATCAAAGTTCCTGCAAATGGAAATTAATGGAAAATTATCTAAGAATAGTAATAACTTAAAAAAGATTCCATCGCATGGAATTTCCATCAATAGACTACGGACCATGGGAAAATTTTTATCATGACTCTATAAGTCATGGTTTTGCTGAAATGTACTCAAGGAAACACATTTCAGAAAATAAATGTATAATAACTCATGAGTTATGTATGCCTTTATTTTATTACTTATCCCAAATCACTTTTCTGTAGAGATAATCTTCAGGCATGGGTGAGAATAAACATACTCAGTGATTTTTAATATTTTCCTGATTTTTAATCATATTAGAACCATGGATTTTCACAAATATTTTTATGAATTCATAATGAAGGTGTATTTGTCAACTTATAAGAATGGAACATATTGGGCGCCTGGGTGGCTCAGTTGGTTAAGCGACTGCCTTCGGCTCAGGTCATGATCCTGGAGTCCCTGGATCGAGTCCCGTGTCGGGCTCCCTGCTCGGCAGGGAGTCTGCTTTGCCCTCTGACCCTATCCCCTCTCATGCGTTCTCTCTCATTCTCTCTCTCTCAAAATAAATAAATAAAATCTTTAAAAAAAAAAAAAGAATGGAACATATTTTGTTTAGTAGTCTGTTAATATGATTGATGATTTCTAAGGTTTTAAGTATCAGAAGTGTGGGCCTCTATTTGTACTTTTACCTGAAGGTCCCCAAAGCGTTAGCAGTGATTCTGTCTCAGTTTTTAAACTAGAGCACTCCACATAGGGGTCAGCCCACTTTCTCTCCATCCTTGAACATCACTACTGCTGGAAGCCTACTCTGCACTTGTTCATAAGGATTTAGAAATAAATCTTTGGTATTCTGGGATAGAATATAAATATGAAAAACTGTTAAGTAAAATAAGTTGATACTGTAAGCATTTTGAAAAGCAAAACAATTATTTAAATACCATATAAATACAGCATTCCCTATTCCTGGGCCAGTATGCACAAATTAAGAATTTCTCAAATTCCCACTTTATTACATGTCATACCTTGTAGGAATCATTCCCCTCACTCAGGTGGTACTCTTACTCAAAATACCAGCATACTTACTTTGCTTAGCACTATGAACACAGACTGTTAACAAGTTTAACAAGAAAACTTAAAAAAATAAATTTTTTAACTCATGTGTGGTAACAAATGGTAATAGCACTTGTGGTGAGCATAGCATAAGATAGAGTTGTTGAATGACTATGTTGTACACCAGAATCTAATGTAATATTATGTGTCAATTATACTCAAATTAAAAAAGAAAATTTAACTGTGTGGTTGAGAGAAGAAGCTGACAATTGTCCTTTGTTTAGTTCCTTTGCCACCACATTTCCAGCTGTCAATATCACTTTCTCACTTGGCAAGTGGAGGACTGTGCTGGAAGTCTCTTGCCACGGCTTCTCCAAGCTGGGCATGTGAGCTGTACTTTACCTTACTTTCTGCCCTCCCACAATCTTTAAGCATCAAAGTTGCTTTAAGTTTTTTGTTTAAATGCCAGGATCCCTGCAGAACACTGTATTTTCTCAAAGCATAAGAAATCATTAATGTTTGGGCGCCTGGGTGGCTCAGATGGTTAAGCATCTGCCTTCAGCTCAGGTCATGATCCCAGGGTCCTGGGATCGAGTCCCGCATCGGGCTCCCTACTCAGTGGGGAGCCTGCTTCTCCCTCTGCCTCTCTCTCTGTCTCTGATGAATAAATAAAATCTTTAAAAAAAAAAAAAGAAAAAGAAAAAAGAAATCATTAATGTTTTTTTGGCTCTAACCATCTTTGTTCTGTTGATTCTTTTTATTTTTGAGAGTTTCTTTTTAATCCCCCGAACCATCACTAACTAAATTCCAATCCAGTCCTCTGATTCTAAGCTCTAGGTTAGTGGTAGAGTTGTATTACAATCTTAATAATTTTTAAGTTTTTTAAGTTTTTAAAATAAACTATAGTTATAGCCAGCTGGCTAGATCATAATGTCTTGAAATATTTTCTTTGAACCACTGAGAAATGCAGAAACATTTCAACACCTTCTATGTGCAACGTACTACAGTAGACATAGTGAAAGATGTGAAGAAGTATGAAACAATTACTCTTAAAATCTTTCATCTCTTCTTGCCTCCCTTCCTTTCCTTTTTCTTCCTTGCTTCCTTTCTAAGATAGTACACTCTTAATAATACAGGCCTCTGCTTCATGTAAATAAGTTACTTTACTTTTAAGATGACTGAGTAAGGGAGATAGACATTTTTGTTCTAAGCAGTGCCTTCTGCGGTGGATTCTTCTCTACACTGCATTTATTTAACAATCCTTTAAAACATTAATCTGGAAAAATGATTCCATCAACAATGCTCTGTCAAATGCGTGTAAATGAATGACCAACAAAATTGAAACAGTATTAGGAAACAAGTTTTCTTTAGGATCAATTGTTTTTCTCCTTAATTATCTTCATTTGTGAACTTAGAACAAAAGCTACTCAGCATTCATACTACTTACAAAAGCCAAATGGGATTTTATTGTATTTAACAGTCATTTATTTTTCCAAGCAAACACCATTAAAAATTTCTATATGCATCATTAAATTATTTTATTACCTACAGTAAATGTCTTCGGACATATATGGATATAGAGAGATAAGGTAATTGAATTTTACAATTATATCCTTTAAGGCACAGGCCTAGTAAATCTCAATGTGTGAGTCAGTCTGAAAACCATTTTCATCCACTTTGGAATGTAAATGTTTTTATTAAAATATTAATTAAGTGTTTTCACAGTAACTGTAACTTGCTTCTTTGAGTTAAATGTTAATGCTGAAAAATTGTCAATACTGCTAATTATTCAGACCTGAAAAGTAACAAGCAACAAAGTTTTTAATTTTTTTTACATTCAAACTCTAGAATTGGGTTTCTCAAAACATTTTTTCTGTTTTTATTGAGAATATAATTCAAAATATACATTGGCTCATGTTCATCAATAACAGAAGACTGCTATGCTGAGAAAATTTGCACTAAGTTGGTCCTATCTTCTTTGTGATCTTGTCTAGCCAGGATAATTTGGGGTGCTCCCCTGCTAGGAGAAAAGTAAATGCTTCATCTGACCACCTGTATTACAGCCGGGGTTGCCAATTCAGTCCTACAACTCTCCTATGCAGCCAACATTGACTTTTGAGGGGCATCTCCCCAAGTCTTCTAGGACTACAGTGCCCCATGGAATCAGATGGTGACTTTTCTTCCTGTTCACAAAGTATCTCCATTCTTGGATATTGAGGAAATAAATTAGAAACTTGATCAATGTGTTTTTCATATTACAAAAGGACACATAGAATAATTTCATAGGTTACATAAAAGAAATTCATGTTAAGGACCCTCCAATCATCTAGCCCAGTGGCTCATGAGACAGAAACTATCTTTACAATAATAGTAAGACATTGTTTGCCTTTTCCCTGGATCAACATTTGCACCTGTGTGGGCCACCAGCAGTCTGCCCCAAGATGGGCCACTTTGGCATGAGGATTAATTTGAGTTAAAAGGGATCAAAATCCAGCAGATTCAGGAAAAGCTCTTTACCTCCCCTACAACATTACATAAAAATAATTTAGAGGACCTGCTCCAGGAAGAGAGGTATCACCATAGATCACTACATTATTATATGAACTAGGTAGACAGGGAGGAACCAAGCAAGGCCACTTTGGTTTTGGTGGGGGAGGTGGGGTTTGGGGCTTTTTAGTATTTTTTAAATTTTTTAAATTTTAATTCAATTAATTACCCTATAGTGTATTATTGGTTTCAGAGGTAGAGTTCAGTGATTCATCAGTCTTATATAATACCTACTGCTCATTACATCACCTACCCCCCTTAATGTCCATCACCCAGCTACCCCATCCCCTCACCCTCCTCCCCTCCAGCAACCCTCAGTTTGTTTCCTATGATTAAGTCTCTGTGGCCAGAATCATAGAGGTTGCTGCCTGTCTTCTCCTCTACAATTCTGATGGATTCCTGTCTCACATCTTTCATCCATTTTGAGTCTATTTTTGTGTATGGTGTAAGAAAATGGTCCAGTTTCATTCTTCTGTCCAATTTTCCCAACAGAATTTGTTGAAGAGACTGTCTTCTTTCCATTGGATATTCTTTCCTGCTTTGTTGAAGATTAGTTGACCATAGAGTTGAGGGTCCATTTCTGGGTTCTCTATTCTGTTCCACTGATCTGTGTGTCTGCTTTTGTGCCAGTACCATACTGTCTTGATGATGACAGCTTTGTAATAGAACTTGAAGTCCAGCATTGTGATGCCATCAGCTTTGGTTTTCTTTTTCAACATTCCTTTGGCTATCCGGGGTCTTTTCTGGTTCCATACAAATTTTAGGGTTATTGTTCCAGTTCGGTGAAAAAAGTTGATGGTATTTTGATAGGGATTGCATTGAATGTATAGATTGCTTTGAGTAGCAGAGATATTTTAACAATATTTGTTCTTTCAATCCATGAGCATGGAATGTTTTTCCATTTCTTTGTGTCTTCCTCAATTTCTTTCATAAGTGTTCTATAGTTTTCTGAATACAGATCCTTTGCCTCTTTTATTAATGTAGTGTATCACATTAATTGATTTGCAGATGTTGAACCACACTTGCATCCCAGGAATAAATCCCACTTGGTCTGGTGAATAATCCTTTTAATGTATGTTGGATCCTATTGGCTAGTATTTTGGTGAGAATTTTTGCATCCATGTTTATCAGGGATATTGGTCTGTAATTCTCTTTTTTGGTGGGGTCTTTGGTTTCGGGATCAAGGTAACAAGCAAGGCCACTTTGGTCAAAAGTCCTCTCTTTGTCCTATTGTTTCTGAGTGGCCCAGAAAATATTTGTTTATCAAACACTCTTTTTCATTTTACTGTAAATTGCATTCCTTTCCTCTGGAGTTCCAGACCCTGCCCCCTTTTCCTTAGTTCAGGATGACATATATACTGCATTTTGCCTGACTATCTTTGGAATTTCTATGTCTGTTGTGGGTTTCCTGTATGTATCCTATTAAATTTGATTTTCTCCTGTTAATCTGTCTCATGTCAATTTGATTCTCAAGCTGGTTAGAAGGACCTTGAAAGGGACAGGAATTCTTATTCCCAGACACACTAGTAATGCAAAAACAATGTTGGGTAAAATTACTCGCTAGTACATATGAAGGTTCCAAACTATACTAATAGACTTTTTTTTTTTTTGCCACTGCCCACTCACCGGCAAAAAAGTCAGCTTCACTTAAGAATGTCCTTGATGTGTTAAAAAACTTTTGCACAGCAAAGGAAACAGTCAACAAAACCAAAAGACAACTGACAGAATGGGAGAAGATATTTGCAAATGTTTTATCAGATAAAGGGCTAATATCCATCTATAAAGAACTTATCAGACTCAGCACCCAAAAAACAAATAATCCAGTCAAAAAATGGGCAGAAGACATAACAGACATTTCTCCAAAGAAGACATACCAATGGCCAACAGACACATGAAAAAATGCTCAACATCACTTGGCATCAGGGAAATACAAATCAAAACCACCAAGAGATACCACCTCACACCAGCCAGAATGCCTAAAATTAACAAGTCAGGAAATGGCAAATGTTGGCAAGGATACAGAGAAAGGGAAACACTCTTACACTGTTAGTGGGAATGCAAGCTGGTGCAGCCACTCGGGAAAAGAGTATGGAGGTTCCTCAAAAAGTTGAAAATAGAGCTACCCTATGACCCAGCAATTGCACTACTAGGTATTCACCCCAAAGACACAAATGTAGTGATCTGAAAGGGCACCTGCACCCCGATGTTTATAGCAGCAATGTTCACAATAGCCAAACTATGGAAAGAACTGAAATGACCATCGATGGATGAATGGATAAAGAAGATGTGGTATACATATACAATGGAATATTACTCAGCCATCAGAAAAGATGAAATCTTACTATTTACTTTGATGTGGATGGAACAGGAGGGTATTATGCTAAGTGAAATAAGTCAAGCAGAGAAAGACAATTATATGGTTTCACTCATATGAGGAATATAAGAAACAGTGCAGAGGATCATAGGGGAAGAGATGGAAAAATGGAATGGGAGGAAATCAGAGAAGGAGAGAAACCATGAGACTCCTAACTATGGGAAAGAAACTGAGGGTTGCTGGAGGGGAGGTAGGTGGGGGGATAGGGTAACTGGACGACCAGCATTAAGGAGGGCATGGGATGTGATGAGTATCGGGTGTTATATGCAACTGATGAATTACTGAACTCTATATCTGAAACTAATGATGTTCTACATGTTGGCTAATTGAATTTAAATAAAAAAAAGAATGTCCTTGATGAAACAGTGAAAACTATTAATTTTATTAAATGTCTACACCAGAATCCATGTATTTTTAATCTTCTGTGTGATGAAATAGGAGACACATATAATGCACTTCTAGGGCATGTCAAAGTACAAAGGCTATCTGGAGGAAAATTAATTGCACCACTGTTCAAATTGAGAACAGACTTAGCTTTTCTTTTTTCTTTTTTCCCATGGAACAGCATTTTTACTGTTGGAAATTAATTTGAACAAACAACTGATAAGCAAAATATGATTTTTCAGATTTGGGAATTTGTTATTTTCTCAAAAATGAACAAATAGGCTTGTCACTTTAAGACAAACAATTGATGTTACTTTTTGATATCAACAAAATTTGAGCTTTCAAGCAAAATTATAATTTTGGAAAACTTACATCTGCAACCATGAGTTTTAACAACATATTTCCAAATGTGATGTTTTGATATTAAGTAGTGAAATGTGTCAATGTTTGGAACATCTGCATAAGCCAGTGAGTCAATATTTTCCAAATGATCAAAGCATTATGACATAAAATATTGCAGTGGGTAAGAGAGTCATTCAACGTATAAGATACGTCAAGAAATTTTAATGTAACAGAGGGAACAAAAATGTCATTGATAAGGCTTCAAATTCCATAGTGCACCTTACTTTTAAGAAAACAAAGATGAGTTTTGGTATAAAATCAAAGAACATCCACACCCTTTCAAAAAAGGAATTAAAATATTCCTCACTTTTCCAACTATATGTGAGCCTGAATTTTCCCTGTAGACTTAAATGAAAACAACACATTGCTAATGGTTGAATGCAGAAACAGATATAAGAACCCAACTGTATTCAAGAGCCCAGCTATACTATAAGCTAGACAATGAAGAGACTTACAAAAATGTAAAACAAGGTCATTCTTCTAAGTTCTCATTTGTTTGTTTAGTTAAATATAGTTGTCATAAAAATGTGTAAAAATATTATTTTAACATGAGTTTCTTATTTTTATTTTGAAATAATTCAGAAATACATATTTTATAGAATTTGTAAGTTTTTTAATATAGCAAAATAAATATGCATATAGCCTCATAAATATGTTTTTTGGTGTTCTCAATACTTTTTGAATATAAAAGAGTACCTATACTAAAAAGTAAAAACAGAGATGCTCATTTGGTACATTCCTTCATTTTTTAGCTAAGGAAATCAAAATGCAAAGATGTTGATCAACAATGTCCAAGTCACAGAGTTAATAGAAATGGTAGTTCAACAATCAAGGTTGTCTGAATTCTGGTTGTAATAGCTTCCCTAAGGCCATCCTAACAAAGTACTGCAAACTGGTGGCTTAAACAACAGAAATGTCTTATCTCACAGTTCTGGAGGCTAGAAGTCAGAAATCTAGGTATCAGCAGGGTTAGTTCCTTCTGAGGGCTGTAGGGAGAATCTGTTATGCCTCTAACTTCTGGGGTTTATCAGGAATCTTGGGCATTCCTTGGCTTTTACATGCATCACCCTCATCCCTGCCTCCATATTCACCTGGTGTTCTCCCTGTGAGCATATCTGTGTCCAAATTTCCCCCTTTTATAAGGATACTAGTCATATTGGATTGAGGGTCTACCTTACTCTGGTCTGATCTCCTCTTAACTAATTATATCTGTAATGACCCTATGTCCAAATAAGGTTACATTCTAGGGTTCTGGGGTTAGGACTTTAGGATATGACTTTTGGGGGACACAATTCAAAACACAAAGCCACTCTAGGGTGTTCTTCCCTCATCCTCATACGTATCAAGAAGTATTCTCTTTTCTAATTTCCTTTCTTTTCTCTCTGCTGTGTTGCACTCTCATATTTCCTCTACATAGGACAGAAGTACTTACATGAAATTCATATAGGGAAAACTGATTCCTCAGGAAAGCAATCATTATAATGGAAACAGAAGTTCAAAGTCAAGTTTGGCTACAAAGAGGAAGTGCAATTTAAGGTTTGCCTCAGATGAGCTTAATAAACACAAGGGAAGACAGGTAACATTTCAGGAAATTAAAGTGATGTCTCAGAAAACTAACACATTTACAAATGAAGATCATAAAATGTTATCTCATGCATTTACAAAATGTATTTTATACATGCAAGGAAAATGTGCTCTATCAAAAATTCTTAAAACCTTAGTTTGGGAAATTATTTTCTCCATTAAGTAGCCAGAATGAAGTTTGATTTCTAACCATGTGCCCTTTTTCTCCATTGACTATGACTTTGGATATTGTTGAATAGCATTTTTCCCCCAAAGTGTAGGATATACTGGTGGAAAATATGAAATGTTCTAGTCTTAATTTTGATAGCACTTGGTCCTCATCTATATGACAGTCTGTAAGCCTGGCTCTCTTCCTTTTGTAACTGCCTTCTTCTCTTTTCCCCAAATTTCCCAAAGTAGTGTTTCATTGTGAAATGAAGGAATCAGAGCAGTTTCTAAAAGACTGTGGAAATTACTAAGAATATACCAAAGTAAGTTGGCCAAAAAAACCTTTATGGAATTGAAATCACTCAGTAAGATACTGTATTAGTCTGGATTCTCCAGAGAAACAGAACCAATAGGAATAGATTTTAGGGGCACCTGGGTGGCTCAGTTGGTTGAGTGTCTGCCTTTGGCTCAGGTCATGATCCCAGGGTCCTGGCATCGAACCCCGCATAGGGCTCCCTGGTAGGCAGGAAGCCTGCTTCTCCCTCTCCCTCTGCCTGCCACTCCCCCTGCTTGTGCTCTCCCTCTCTCTGTCTTAAAAAAAAAAAAAGGAATAGGAGATTTTACATATTTAACTTACATCTGAGATTTCTTACAAGGAATTGACTCACATGATTATGGACACTGAGAGTCCAAAGATCTGCAGTCAGAAGGCTGGAGACCCAGAAGAACCAACAGTATAGATCCAATCTGAGTACAAAGTCAGGAGATAACCAATGTCCCAACTCTAAGACAGTCAAGCAGATAAAATAAATTCTCTCTTACTCAGTTTTTTTGTTCTATTCAGGCCTTCAATTAATTGTATGAGGTGCACCGTAGCAAGGAGGGCAATTTGCTTTATTCAGTCTACTGAATCAAATGTTAAACTCATCCAGAACCACCCTCACAGGCACACCCAGAATAACATTTAATCAAATATCTGAGCACCCTCTGGCCCAGGCAAGTTGACACATAAAATTAACAATCACAGGCACATCATATTCAACAATCTTCTGTGCCCAAACAAAAAAGAAAAAAAAGAAAAAAAGGAAAAAGGTATATTGAATTACTATGCTGCAATTACAAAGGGTTTTTAACCCAAATATTTTATTAAAATCTCAATTTGTTTTTCTCTCTTTTTTTTTTAAAGATTTTATTTATTTATTTGACAGAGAGAGAGAGACACAGCAAGAGAGGGAACACAAGCAGGGGGAGTGGGAGAGGGAGAAGCAGACTTCCCCTGGAGCAGGGAGCCCGATGCAGGGCTCAATCCCAGGACCTGGAATCATGACTTGAGCCAAAGGCAGACGCTTAACGACTGAGCCACCCAGGCACCCCCTTTTTTTTTTTTGAAGATTTTATTTATTTATTTGACAGAGAGAGAGACAGCGAGAGAGGGAACACAAGCAGGGGGAGAGCAGGGAGCCCCATGCAGGACTCAATCCCGGGACTCCAGGATCATGACCTGAGCCGAAGGCAGACGCTTAATGACTGAGCCACCCAGGTGCCCTGTTTTTCTCCCTTTATATGGCCCTCAGCCAACACAAACACACACACACACACATTTTGAAAGATCTTCACTCAGCAATTTTGGGGACAGATAGTAAAAACACTTTGAAATAATTTTTGGCCTTCTCTCCTCTGTACAAGACTAAGCACACTTGCCCATGATCTGTGGAGGGAGACAAGGCATATGAGCACAAAAAGTGAGCAGGAGGAAAGACTGCCCTAAACCTAAACCTAAAGCACCAAGAACACCTGAAAGGTCCTAAGCAGGAATATAGTGGCATAGAGACAGGCCCTCTCACCACAAACTGCTGGAAAACAGGATAAAAATATATCTTTTTATATAAAAATGAAAATATAATATAGTACATAAAAATATAATATCCAGCTGTTTTTAAACGTTTTACCACAGGTAACACAGGATTGTATTCCCTAAGAGAAGGGGAAAGAACTAGCTGAGCCAACAATAGCTTTCAGCGTTGAGGCATTTTCTACAAGGAGCATAGGACAGCCAACGCAAGCAAAGGAAGCTGTCGCCATGAGCTGCGGAAAGAGAGGTCAGTCACTGTTAGCAGTGGCTGAAGCAGTTGGGTTTGCATAAAAACACAAAAGGTTGCAAAAGGGAGGGGGTGGGGGGATGAGGTAACTGGGCGGTGGGCATTAAGGAGGGCACGTGATGTGATGAGCACTGGTTGTTATACACAACTAATGAATCATTGAACATTACGTCAAAAAATAATGATGTACTATGTGTTGGCTAATTGAATTTAAATAAAAATAAATAAATAAATAAAAGTAATAGGAGAAGTCTAAAACACACACACACACACACACACACACACACACACACACACACACACACCCCAGAGAGGAGGCAGCTGCACCAGAAGAAAGCTCTAGAAATCTTGACAGGGAGACTTAATGTATGCTGTGTTTACATCACTTAGGCCCCTCCACAAACTCTTTCCACAAAGCTAAAAAGCAAGCCCTAAGACTTGAAGAAATGTGATGGAAATCAAAATAGATTTGGGGCTAGCAATAAAAAATAAAATACTAATTGCCAGCATGACTTCTTCTTTGATCAATTATTTAGATGCCTGTTTATAAATTTCCAAACGTACAGACTTTTTTATCTTTGCATTGTTGATCGCTAACTTAATTACATTGTGTTGAGATAAATATGGTCTGTGTGATATTCGATTTATTGAAATATGTTGAAACTTGTCCTATGGCTTAATATGTTATAAATTTTGGCAACTGATTACTGTGTGTTTGAGAGGAATGTAGATTTTCTAATTAGAGTTTGTTAAACTCTACATTTTGCCAGTATTATCAAACTTAATTATGTTGTCCAAGTCATAGATTATCTGTACTAATTTTTTATCTGATTCATTACCAATTACAGAAAAAGATATCCTAGATTCTCCCATTACGATTTTGGAAGTGTATATTTGTTCTGAAAATTTGTCAACTTAAGTTTTGCATTACTTGAATCTATTTTATTGCTATGTACAAATGTTGATTTTGAATAAATTCCTCCTGAATCTTCCTATTTATCATTTGTAATATCCATGTGTTCCTTATATAATGTTTTTTTGCCTTAAAGTCTATTTTTTGAATAATTTTCTTTTAATTAATAATTGTCTGGCATAATTTCTTTTCATCCTCCTACTTTCAATCTTTCTGTTTTCTTGTTTTACACATGACCCTTGAACACAGCATATAGATGATATCATGGCTTTATCTGTTTCGTTTAGTCCTATAATTGCTAAAATCAGTTCATTTTTACTGATTTTAATGTCCAATATATTTGAATTTATTTCTATCATTTTGCATTTTCCATTTACACTGCTTTTTCCCTACTTCTCTTTCCTCTCTTCTTTTTTAACATTGAGAGTTCATCTAGACTGTGGTGATAGTTTCATAGATGTATCCATATATCAAACTTACCAAATAGCAGAGTGTAAATAGGTACAGGTTTTTATACAGTAATTACACCTCAGGGAAATTGTCTTTAAAAAAAATTGAGTTATCCCTTTGGTAAGCCCCATCCTGTCTAGAACCCTCGCATCTTTATATCTGCAATCTACCTGGAATTAATTCTTGTGCTTAGTATGAGATAAGTTTGTGGGGTTTTTTCCCCCACATCTGGATATTCAATTAACCCAGCATCATTTATTGAAAGACCAACCTTTCACTACTGCTGTGCAGGGTCACCTTTATCATATGAGAGAGAGAACCCTGTAGGTATGATCTTTTTCTCAACCCTTTAAATCTGTGCCCTTGTTCTGTCTATCCATGTAGCTAAAACCACAGTTTAATCACAAAGCTTTATAGTAGGTCTTAATATCTGATAGTGAAGATTCTCCATATTTTTTTCTCAAGATTATTTTGGTTATTCTTAGGACTTGCATTTCATATAAATGTTAAAATCGGCTTCTCTTTTCCACAAATATCTTCCTGGAATTTTTATTGGAATTGTGTTCACACTATCAATCTACATTGAAAGATATGACATGTTTACAATATCGAGTCTTCTAATCCATCAACAAAGACTTTTAAAATTTCTCCTAATAATGTTTCATAAATTTTAATTCAGAAGCCAATTCTGGTTATCTATTCCTGCTAAAACAAAGCACTTCAAAATTTAGTGGCATAAAACAACCATGTTTTTATATTCATGGATCCTGTAACTCAGGAAGTTCAGAAAGGGCACATTAGGGATGGCTTGTCTCTGCCTGACCAGCTAAGGCCTCAGATAGAAGACTCTGGAATCATCTTTACTTGTACATCTGGCACCTGATGTGATAAGATGGAAAATCAGGGCTCACCTGGAGCTGTTGGCTTGAGCATCTATGTGCAACTTCTCATGGCTTGGGCTTCTCAGGGCTTGGGAAGTGGTTTCTGAGCAGAAGCATCCTATCACAGAGCATCCAGAAGGAAGGGGTTTCAAGTGAGCCAGGTGGAAACTGGGCCTTTGTGACCCAGCTTCAAAGTCTCACAGCTAGTCCTACTTTCACTGCCTTCTGTTTGGTAACAAGCAAGTAACAAAAGCCAGCCCAGATACAAAGGAAGGACATACAAACTTGATTTTCCAGTAGCAGAAATGTCGAAGGATTTCAGACATATTTTTAAACTACCACAAAATCTTACACATATTTTATTATTCTTGGTATTTAATGTTCTTTGAGGTTATGGTATATGACATTTATTTTTAATTCAGATATTATTTGTGGCTAGCATATGAAGATACAATTGACTTTTTATGTTGACCTAATATCTAGTAATCCTTACTAAATTCACTTTTTAAAAGAAGTTTTTAAAATTTTTTTTAGAGAAAGTGCACGCATCGGGGTGGGGGGGAAGCACAGAGGGAAAGGAGAGAAAGAACCTTAAGCAGGCTCCACCCTTGGCACGGAGCCGGACTCGGGGCTCCATCTAAAAACACTGAGATCATAATCTGAGCTGAAATCAAGAGTCCCACATTTAACCGACTGAGCCACTCAGGCACCCCTAAATTCACTTATTTAAATAGTTTATGCTATTCCTCTGGTTTTTTTCTTAATGAAAACAAGTACAATGTTTGTAAAAAAAAAAATGAGAGATTAGCCTACTTTATATTTAGTATAATTGCTGATATATTTGGTTTTAAATTTACAATCTTACTATTTGTTTTCTTTTTGTATTACCTGCTGTTATATTAATCATGTATTTTGAATTATTTCACTTTCCCCCTCTATTTGAATATAATGTATACATCCTTTTACCATACTCTTATTGGTTACCATGGTATTAAAACATGCATATTTGGACTTATTACTGTTCATAAAAACCAGTAATCTTACCTTCAGGAATGGTCTCACTTCTAGTTGTGGATAGGTTGTAAATTGTAAACAGGAGAGAAGAGTCATATACTAGGTGACAAGACATCTTGTAACATCCACATCTGTGGGCGCCTGGTCACCAGCATGCTGCTGGTGCCATTTCCAGTTATGTGTAGACCATGACCTGAGAAAACACAAAAGAAAGTGAAGAGAATTAGAAGGCCCTCCAACAGAGGGGAAGGTAGGCGTGACAAGTAGACATTTCACTGCAAAAGAAAAAAAATAAACAACCTGTTCAGATAACTGAAGATTGGAATGTCTGAAAGATTTCCTTAAGGCTAAGATGACTAAAGTAGCTTTAAAAAGATAAAGATGTACATAAGGAAGTATAAATCTCCAAAGAGAATTGACTCAGTTTTGCAAATGAGTGGATGTCATGCTAATAATGTTTGATTGATGAGATTCAGAAAAGAAAAGGAAAGGGATTGACCTGGAACTTCACGATAATCCTAGAATCACCAATATGAAGACCAAAGCCTGACCAGCTGCAGTAAATTTTAAGGGAGAATGATAAGACTGAGAAGATGACAGGATGGAGCCTTGACCACAAGCTTCTTTTACCCCTCAGGACCTTAGACCAGGGCCTAAGCTACGCTGTCCAATATGGTAGCAATTAGGCCACATGTGGCCATTTAATTTAATTTAACTTTAAATTAATTAAAATTACAATTCAATAAAAATTACATTTTGATTAAATTTTCATTTAGTTATCTATTAAATTTAATTTAAATTTAAATTGAAAGTAATTAAAAATTCATTTCCTCAGTCACATGAACCTATTTGAAGTGCTCAATAGTCACACACCGAAGAATATTTCCATCATCACAGAATGTTCTACCCAACAGTACTTGCCTAGAGGACACAGATCATCTACAATGGGGCTCTCTTTGCCTCCAGAGCAGGCTCCACAGATTCTGGATAGACAGAGTGGAATCAGAAATTCTGTGATTATTCTCTTGAATGAAATTTGGGAGGAATGGAGGTGAGGAAGGGAGTCAAAGAGGATGTTTTTGTGTGAGAAAATAATTGCCTGAGGGAAAACTAGCTAAATTGTGAGGGATGAAAACAAAGGAAAAGTAGAGACCTTGACATCAGATTGTCTCCCTGAGAGAAAACAAAGGAGTTAATAAGGGAAAGAATATTCTTTATGTACATCACTGGAGCCCCACTGGGCCAGAGCCATGTGGTTAATCCCTACTGTACAAGCGGTTATCAGACAAGGTCAGCAGCTGAGGGTACAGGGAGAGAGAGGAGTATGGGGCATAGAAATTCCTTTTATATGTACAGAGGGCTAGCTGTTTATGACTCAAACAGCAGGAATTGAAAGATTATATTACAGGTATTGCTGGCAAATGCATGCTGCTGATTTCTGCAGTTTCCACATTGAAATGAAAGCATGCTTTCATTTTTCATTTCATTTCATTGTTGAAAAGCATACTTTTCAACAATGTTTTTCTGGTAATTACACACTCTCTCTCTCTCAAACTCCAATTTGGTTAAGATGAATTTAAGAATATCCCACCAAACTAGACGACTTGAAGAATTTTGTGTTTTGTTTTGATTTGTTTGGGCGAGTTGGAGGGGCATGATCCAAGGTCCTGAAGGGTAAAAGGAGCTTCAACTTCTGACAAAACCATCAGGAAACACTTCCTACCAGGAAACATTCTTGTCTCTCCTAAGCAGAGGCTTTTCTGATCCATTTTGCAGGGCTGCTTTATATATCTTAGGTTTCCCCTTTTTGTGAATATTTGTGATAATTTTTGAAGTCTCAAATATTTATGACAAATGTATCCAGAAATTCCACTTGATTCCCCAAGATTCGAGGGTATAATTTCTTAAGGGATATAAAGCAAACACATATATTTATTTATCACAGAAAATAATTACAGTGCATCTGAGAATGTGCTTCATCTTTCACAATTTATCCATTTGGAAATCTCTGTTGGGACAATTGTATAAACAATGTTATATATAAAGAATACAACTCAAAGGAATATTAAATTTTTTCATAAAGGTGGGATGCTACAATTGATACTCTCTAAGAGGATCTTTCTGGATAAGTTGACATAACTTTGATATCAGAATTTATTTCCATTTAGGAGGACATATGCTTTTGCCTGATGATATGTTGCAAGTGAGTTATCATTCCACTACCTGGAGAAAAAAAATGCCAAATTTTTCTTATTCTGCCTTAGAACAAGAACTTAATTTATTGCTAAATTCTTAAGAACAAAAGTAGTTTTCTATTGCAAGTTTTATTGTCAAAGAATGCTGGGAAAAAAAGGAAGGGGCCCCAATTGTATAGGGATTTAAAGGCCATTTAAAGACTCATTTTAGTAATATACGCTTTTCTCCTAACAATAGTGGGGAACCAATGAGGACACTTAAGCAAAAATGTGGCAAGATCAGATTTGCACTTGTTGAATGTGAAGGATGATTCCGGGGCCCAAAGAAAGTATCTGTCTGGAGTGTATTACAGTGTCTAGCACAAGGGTAATGGTGGGATGGATTTTTCTTTCTCTTCACAGCACTCATCATAATTTGTAACAATGTATTCATTTGTCTACTTGCCGATTTCTGCCTTCTCCACCAAACCTTAAACTCTTTAGTGTGAAAACCCCACATAAGCCACTTTTTTTTTTTAAAGGGAGAGAGACAGAGAGAGCACAAGTAGGGGGAGAGGCAGAGGTAGAGAGAGAAGCAGGCTCCCAGCTGAGCTGGGAGCCCAACGTGGGACTTGATCCCAGGACCTGGAGATCATGAACTGAGCCGAAGGCAGATGCTTAACTATCTGAGCCACCCAGGTGCCCCGTCACTTTGATAAAATATTCTGCTCCTATTGCTTATTTGTAGTGCTACGTTTTTTAATCAGAGTGATTTTTTGATCTGTGCTCTAGACAAGTTTAAATAGCATAGATACTATTTGTTCCATTAAAGCTGAAAGCTGAAAAATATTTATATTAAATATATATTATAAATATTACATATAATATATAAATATATAAAGTATTATATATATAATTGTGAAGATATGTCAGTAATATGATTGCATTCAATGGAAGGTAATATAAAGGTTTACTTTTCCTTATGACACAAGAAGTCAAGTTGGTGGTTGCTGGCTTTTATTCAGCTGCTCAAAGATGGAAAGCCCAAGACTGTTCTGATTCCTCTGGCCTTTCTCTCATATTTCTGGGAGCCACTGTGCTGTACCTTCAGCCATCACGTCCCCATTCCAGGAGAGAAGAGCACAGCTTGTCTATAACATAAGAAAACCTTCCTAGACATCCCTGGGAGAGTTCCAATTAAATTTTATTGGATATAACTGAATAACATGGCTATCCCTAACTACAAAGGAGGTAGGCAAATGATATATTTAGTTGGGTACATTGATACAATTTCTATCTCTTAAAAAAAAGTAGGAGTTCTGTTAATAATATAAAAGGAGAGAATAGAGGGTTAAGTATAAATTTTTAAAAGACTAAAATAACTATGACTTGGTTATAATTTTGTTCTACTATATAAAGTAGAAAACATAAAAAAAGAAAGCTTAATCAAAATATTTTATTTTCTTTAATGTAAATAAAATCCAGATTTGACAGTCCAGGGGTTGAATTGGAGTTGCTTGATGACAAGGAAAAGATTTCCACTGTTCTGGAGATTACTCTTTTCTCCAAGTGCCCATGTTTTCCATGCTGTCTTTAGTACAATACCTCTTGGTCCAGAAAGGTTTCTCAAGATCCAGCCATTTTATTCACATTCCAGTGGCAGAAAGAAGAAATGACAGAAGTAGAGGCCCTCTTCCATTTTAGTTTTCCAGATATCCTACACTACACTTCTGTTTACATTTCCTCAGCCAGAACTTAAGTTATACAATCATATTTATTTGCAAAGTAAGCTGGTTAAAACAGTCTCTTAACTGTGAGCATTGCCCCCTGAGTTCAGACGTGCAATTGAAGACTAGTAGTCTCTATCACAATTTAAAAGGGACTATAAGTGCTTCAAATCCCTAGAAGAAGAAAAACCAATGTCAATACAGAGAAAAAGAATAAAAACAACTAAAAAGCAATACAAAATAAAAATATATTGAAAAAATAAACATGAATGGAAAAAATCAACTACTTAAAAATTATAATTCTCAGATTGGGTAAAGAAAAAAAATCAAGAATACATAAAACTAACTGCAAAAAAATGGAAAAGCCATACTAAGAAATTGCAGCAAAAAGGTAGCTGAAATAATAATTTTATTATGTGAAATTGTTAAATTAAAGGTAAATGCATAAATGAAAAAATAAAGGGCATTTTATAACAACAAATGTTATATTAAAAATAAGAATATATTTGATATCTGTCATAAATGTATGTAACACATGATGTATCAATGAGACTATTTCAATAGAAAACTGTAAGGAAGTACAAGAGAAATCACAGAAATATTCCTATCGATATATCTGTCAAAAAAAGAGATTGAGTAAACAAAATATAAGGATTTTGAGAGACAAGTAAAGTACATAATGATATATGTATATATCAGCCTATATATCCTGATAAGAAAAATTAACTTCTTGTCAAAGTATTGTGAAAAATTAATTGACTCGATATCACAAAGAACACATGGACAAGCTCCAAAAAGTAGAATAGAACATGATATATTTTCTGACAACAGAATAATAAACTAGAGACTATCAGAAAGGAGTGGGAGGAAAAAAGAAGAAAGACTAATTTTATTACTTAAAAAGAGGTAAACTTTATTATTTAAAAAAATCTTGGGTAAAATAGAAACCACAGAAAAATTTTAAAATACTGGTATTGAAAACAGGTCATACTAAAATTTCTGCAAGTTCCACTTCTGGTCATGGATAAGATCCTACGGGAAAAACTTTCTTTCAAATAACAGCTATAAATACTGGATATTATAAGAAGATAGCTGCTACCTGGTGACACAGCACAGTTAAATAAAGGATGGATGATACTGGTAAGTCACACATAAATACAGGAGAGGAGTTGCATGTTGTGCATTCACAACTTTGTGCCGTTGTTGCTTATTTTTTTACCATAGCCTAGATATAGTCAGCATGGCATGTGAACTAGTAAGGACACTCATGGAAAAATACAGTTATTCTTGTCTGGGGTTCCAGGAAAACATGGGCACTGGGGAAAGAGTAATCTCTAGAGAGAAAGGACTAGAAGATAACCAAATGTGATCTACCTACATCTATGGCTGATCTCAGAATGACAAATATCCAGAGTGAACTCAAAACTGCCCAGTTAATGAAAGATATGAATTCAGATGAGAGCTGCTATATAAGAAGCAAAATTTGTAGTTCAAGTCAGGTCAATATAATTGCCTGAGAAAACAAGAAAAATAACATTAATGATAGAAAAATAAGAGAATCCAATGCTCCATAAACTTAAGTGTAATATGTCCTCAATGCAACTCAAAACTGTGTGATAGCTGCTAAATCAGTAAAATGATATACAGTCTCAAGAGAAAATAAAAATCAATGGAAACAACTCTGAGATGAACCATATGTTGGAATTAATGGGACAGAATTGTAAAGCAGTTATTATAACCATTCTCAAAATTGTAAAAAAAAAAGGGGGGGGGGCTTGTGATGAATCAGAATATAGGTAAATATCTTCAGTTAAACAGAAATGCTTTTTTATTTTTTTATTTTTTTTATTTTATTATGTTATGTTAATCACCATACATTACATCATTAGTTTTTGATGTAGTGTTCCATGATTCATTGTTTGCATATAACACCCAGAGCTCCATTCAGTATGTGCCCTCTTTAATACCCATCACCCATCACCTCTTTAATAACCCATCCTGCAACCCCATCCCCTCTAGAACTCTCACTTTGTTTCTCAGAGTCCATAGTCTCTCATGGTTCATCTCCCCCTCTGATTTCCCCCCCTTCATTTTTCCCTTCCTGCTATCGTCTTCTTTTCTTTTTTTTAACATATAATATATTATTTGTTTCAGATACAGGTCTGTGATTCAACAGTCTTACACAATTCACAGCGCTCACCACAGCACATACCCTCCCCAATGTCTATCACCCAGCCACCCCATCCCTCCCACCTCCCACTACTCCAGGAACCCTCAGTTTGTTTCCTGAGATTAAGAATTCCTCGTATCAGTGAGATCATATGATACATGTCTTTGTCTGATTGACTTATTTTGCTCAGCATAATACCCTACAGTTCTATCCATGTATTTGCAAATGGCAAGATTTCATTCCTTTTGATGGCTGTTTAATATTCCATTGTATATATACCACATCTTCTTTATCCATTCATCTGTCGATGGACATCTTGGCTCTTTCCATAGTTTGGCTATTGTGAACATTACTGCTATAAACATCGAGGAGCACATACCCCTTCGGATCCCTACACTTGTATCTTTGGGTAAATACTCAGTAGTGCAATTACTGGGTTGTATGGTAGCTCTATTTTCAACTTTTTGAGGAACCTCCATACTGTTTTCCAGAGTGGCTGCACCAGCTTGCATTCCCACCAACAGTGTAGGAGGGTTCCCCTTTCTCCACATCCCCTCCAACATCTATTCTTTCCTAACTTGTTAATTTTTGCCATTCTGAAAGGTGTGGGGTGGTATCTCATTGAGGTTTTGATTTGGATTAACCTGATGCCGAGCGATGTTGAGCACGTTTTCATGGATCTGTTAGCCATTTGGATGTCTTCTTTGGAAAAGTGTCTGTTCATGTCTTCTGCCCATTTCTTGATTGGATCATTTGTTCTTTGGGTGTTGAGTTTGATAAGTTCTTTTTAGATTTTGGATACTAGCCCTTTATTTGATATGTCATTTGCAAATATCTTCTCCCATTCTGTCGGTTGTCTTTTGGTTTCATTGACTGTTTCTTTTGCTGTACAAAAGCTTTTTCTCTTGATGAAATCCCAATAGTTCATTTTTGCCCTTGCTTCCCTTGCCTTTGGCAATGTTTCTAGGAAGAAGTTGCTGTGGCTGAAGTCGAAGAGGTTGCTGCCTGAGTTCTCCTTTAGGATTCTGATGGACTCCTGTCTCACATTAGGACTTTCAACCATTTTGAGTCTATTTTTGTGTGTGGTGTAAGGAAATGGTCCAGTTTCATTCTTCTGCATGTGGCTGTCCAATTTTCCCAACACCATTTGTTGAAGAGATTGGACATTCTTTCCTGCTTTGTCAAAGATTAGTTGACCATACAGTTGAGGATCCATTTCTAGGCTCTCTATTCTGTTCCACTGATCTATGTGGCTGTTTTTGTGCCAGTACCATACTGTCTTAATGATTACAGCTTTGTAAGAGAGCTTGAAGTCCAGAATTGTGATGCCACCAGCTTTGCTTTTCTTTTTCAACATTCCTCTGGCTATTTGGGGTCTTTTCTGGTTCCATACAAATTTTAGGATTTTTTGTTCCATTTCTTTGAAAAAAGCTGATGGTATTTTGATAGGGATTGCATTGAATGTGTAGATTGCTCGAGGTAGCATTGACATCTTCACAATATTTGTTCTTCCAATCCATGAGCATGGAACGTTTTTCCATTTCTTTGTGTCTTCCTCAATTTCTTTCATGAGTATTTTATAGTTTTCTGAGTACAGATCCTTTGCCTCTTTGGTTAGACTTATTCCTAGGTATCTTATGATTTTGGGTGCAATTGTAAATGGGATTGACTCCTTAATTTCTCTATCTTCTGTCTTGTTGTTGGTGTATAGGAATGCCATTGATTTCTGTGCATTGATTTTATATCCTGCCCTTTTACTGAATTCCTGTATGAGTTCTAGCAGTTTTGGGGTGGAGTCTTTTGGGTTTTCCACATAAAGTATCATATTATCTGCAAAGAGTGAGAGTTTGACTTCTTCTTTGCCAATTCGGATGCCTTTTATTTCTTTTTGTTGTCTGATTGCTGAGGCTAGGACTTCTAATACTATGTTGAATAGCAGTGGTGATAGTGGACATCCCTGCTGTGTACCTGACCTTAACAAAAGAGCTTTCAGTTTTTTCCCATTGACAATGATATTTGTTGTGGGTTTTTCATAGGTGGCTTTTATGATATTGAGGTATGTACCCTCTATCCTTACACTCTGAAGAGTTTTAATCAAGAAAGGATGCTGTACTTTGTCAAAAGCTTTTTCTGCATCTATTGAGAGGATCATATGGTTCTTCTTCTTCCTTTTATTAATGTATTGTATCACATTGATTGATTTGTGGATGTTGAATCAATCTTGCAGCCCAGGGATAAATCCTACTTGGTCATGGTGAATAATCCTTTTAATGTACTGTTGGATCCTATTGGCTAGTATTTTGGTGAGAATTTTTGCATCCATGTTCATCAACGATATTAGTCTGTAGTTCTCTTTTTGATGGGGTCTTTGGTTTGGGGGTCAAGGTAATGGTGGCCTCATAAAATGAGTTTGGAAGTTTTCCTTCCATTTCTATTTTTGGAACAGTTTCAGAAGAATAGGTATTAATTCTTCTTGAAATGTTTGGTAGAATTCCCCTGGGAAGCCATCTGGCCCTGGGTTTTTGTTTGTTGGGAGATTTTTGATGACTGCTTCAATTTCCTTAGTGGTTATAGGTCTGTTCAGGTTTTCTATTTCTTCCTGGTTCAGTTTTGGTAGTTGATACATCTCTAGGAATGCATCCATTTCTTCCAGATTGTCTAATTTGCTCCATATAGTTGCTCATAATATGTTCTTATAATTGTTTGTATTTCTTGGGTGTTGGTTGTGATCTCTCCTCTTTCATTCATGATTTTGTTGATTTGGGTCATTTCTCTTTCCTCTTTGATAAGTCTGGCCAGGGGTTTATCAATCTTGTTAATTCTTCAAAGACCCAGGTCCTAGTTTTGTTGATCTGTTCTACTGTTCTTTTGGTTTCTATTTGATTGATTTCTGCTCTGATCTTTATTATTTCTCTTCTCCTGCTGGGTTTAGGCTTTCTTTGCTGTTCTTTCTCCAGCTCCTTTAGGTGTAGGGTTAGGTTGTGTATTTGAGACCTTTCTTGTTTCTTGAGAAAGGCTTGTATTGCTATATACTTTCCTCTTAGGACTGCCTTTGCTGCATCCCAAAGATTTTGAACATTTGTGTTTTCATTTTTATTGGTTTCCATGAATTTTTAAAATTCTTCTTTAATTTCCTGGTTGACCCATTCATTCTTCAGTAGGATGCTCTTTAGCCTCCATGTATTTGAGTTCTTTCCAACTTTCCTCTTGTGATTGAGTTCTAGTTTCAAAGCATTGTGGTCTGAAAATATGCAGGGAATGATCCCAATCCTTTGGTACCAGTTGAGACCTGATTTGTGACCCAGGATGTGATCTCTTCTGGAGAATGTTCCACGGGCACTAGAGGAGAATGTGTATTCTGTTGCTTTGGGATGGAATTTTTCTGAATATATCTTGAAGTCCATTTGGTCCAGTGTGTCATTTAAAGTCTTTATTTCCTTGTTGATCTTTTGCTTAGATGATCTGTCCATTTCAGTGAGGGGGGTGTTAAAATCCCCCACTATTATTTTATTGTTGTTGATGTGTTTCTTTGCTTTGTTATTAATTGGCTTATATAATTAGCTGCTCCCATGTTAGGGGTATAGATATTTACAATTGTTAGATCTTCTTGCTGGGTAGACCCTTTAAGTAGGATATAGTGTCCTTCCTCATCTCTTAGTACAGTCTCTGGTTTAAAATCTAATTTGTCTGATATAAGGATTGCCACCCCAGCTTTCTTTTGGTGTCCATTAGCATGGTAAATGGTTTTCCACCCCCTCACTTTCAATCTGGGGGTCTCTTTGGGTCTAAAATGAGTCTCTTGCAGACAGCATATTGATGGGTCTTGTTTTTTTATCCAGTCTGTTACCCTTGTCTTTTGACTGGGGCATTTAGCCCATGTACATTCAGGGTAATATTGAAAGATATGAATTTAGTGCCATTGTATTGCCTATGAGGTGACTGTTACTGTAACTTGTCTGTGTTCCTCTCTGGTCTATGTTACTTTTAGGCTCTCTCTTTGCTCAGAGGACCCCTTTCAATATTTCTTGTAGGGCTCATTTCATGTTTGCAAATTCCTTTAGTTTTTGTTTGTCCTGGATGCTTTTTATCTCTCCTTCTATTTCCAATGACAGCCTAGCTGGATATAGAATTCTTGGCAGCATATTTTTCTCATTTAGTGCTCTGAATATATCATGCCAGTCCTTTCTGGCCTGCCAGGTCTCTGTGGATAGGTCAGCAATGTCCAATGGAAAAAAGATAGTCTCTTCAACAAATATTGTTGGGAAAATTGGACAGCCACATGCAGAAGAATGAAACTGGACCATTTCCTTACACCACACACAAAAATAGACTCAAAATGGATGAAAGACCTCAATGTGAGACAGGAGTCCATCAAAATCCTAAAGGAGATCTCAGGCAGCAACCTCTTTGACCTCAGCCACAGCAACTTCTTCCTAGAAACATTGCCAAAGGCAAGGGAAGCAAGGGCAAAAATGAACTATTGGGACTTCATCAAGAGAAAAAGCTTTTGTACAGCAAAAGAAACAGTCAATGAAACCAAAAGACAACCAACAGAATGGGAGAAGATATTTGCAAATGACATATCAGATAAAGGGCTAGTATCCAAAATCTATAAAGAACTTATCAAACTCAACACCCAAAGAACAAATGATCCAATCAAGAAATGGGCAGAAGACATGAACAGACACTTTTCCAAAGAAGACATCCAAATGGCCAACAGACCCATGAAAACGTGCTCAACATCGCTCGGCATCAGGGAAATCCAAATCAAAACCTCAATGAGATACCACCTCATACCTTTCAGAATGGCAAAAATTAACAAGTCAGGAAAGAACAGATGTTGGAGGGGATGTGGAGAAAGGGGAACCCTCCTACACTGTTGGTGGGAATGCAAGCTGGTGCAGCCACTCTGGAAAACAGTATGGAGGTTCCTCAAAGAGTTGAAAATAGAGCTACCATACAACCCAGCAATTGCACTAATAAGTATTTACCCCAAAGATAGAAATGTAGGTATCCGAAGGGGGTGTGCTCCCCAATGTTTATAGCAGCAATGTCCACAATAGCCAAACTATGGAAAGAGCCAAGATGTCCATCAACAGATGAATGGATAAAGAAGATGTGGTATATATACAATGGAATATTATACAGTCATCAAAAGGAATGAAATCTTGCCATTTGGAAAGATGTGGATGGAACTGTAGAGTATTATGCTGAGCGAAATAAGTCAATCAGAGAAATACATGTATCTTATGACCTCACTCATATGAGGAATTCTTAATCTCAGGAAACAAACTGAGGGTTGCTGGAGTGGTGGGAGGTGGGAGGGATGGGGTGGCTGGGTGATAGACATTGGGGAGGGTATGTGCTATGGTGAGCGCTGTGAATTGTGTAAGACTGTTGAATCACAGACCTGTACCTCTGAAACAAATAATATATGTTAAAAAAAGAAAAGATAGCAGTAAGGGAAAAATGAAGGGGGGAAAATCGGAGGGGGAGATGAACCATGAGAGACTATGGACTCTAGAAACAAAGTGAGAGTTCTAGAGGGAAGGGGATGTGGGGATGGGTTAGCCTGGTGATGGGTATTAAAGAGGGCATGTACTGAATGGAGCACTGGGTGTTATAAGTAAACAATGAATCATGGAACACTACATCAAAAACTAATGATGTAATGTATGGTGATTAACATAACATAATAATAATAAAAAAAGAAAACAGTAATAAAATAAAGTCCAAAACTTATACCAAAACCAACAAACAAACAAACAAAATAATTAATCTTTGATGTTTCAACTTTTCTAACAGAGCAGGAAGTATATTGCACATTTTCAGTAGCATTGAAATATTAAGAAAAATGACTACACAAATTCATGATGGAAGGCAAAAATTAGAGTTCTTTATTATAAGAAATAATTCATTTAGAGTTTTAGTGTTAGCTACATATCTTAAATGGAAGAAAACTAACTTGAAATAGGAAGAATAAGAAGATCATCATTTAAATGGACAAACACCAAACTTTGTTTTTCAAGTACCAGAAAAGTTGTTCAGTTTTTCTATTTAATATAAAAGTATGCCTTTAAAATGTGGATCCTAATTAGCCAGCAATAAAACTGTCTTTCCAAGTGGTTTTAAAGGTCTAGATCATTAATAATAGATGAAGAATCTGCATTAAGCTAGAAGACAGTGGTACTTTAAATAAATTACACATGATCTTATAATTTGGGGTTTTATAATTTTAATTGAATGTTTGCACCACTTATAATGTCACAGTCTTTAAGATTTAACTTAACAATTGCCAACTGAAACTTCTCACATTTTCCTGTAAGTTTTAACAAGATTCTCACGCGTGTGTGTGTGTGTGTGTGTGTGTGTTTCTACTAGCTTTCCTTTTTAAGTAAAAAGATGAGGCTTTAGAAAGGCACAACAGAACACTATTTTCTGGTTTTAATTATTCTGCAATGACACTATTTATTCCACATTCACTGAGCACTGGATATAGGAGACATCATGTTTGTCACCGGCATACTAAAATAAATATGTTACAATCTTGCACTGGTGAAATTTACAAGCTAGTAAGGCATCCAGATAGGCAAACAAATAATATTTTCCTAAGAATAATTTTTCCAGTTTGATCTAAATAGCTGTGAAATTCATTTTTTATCAGATGATTTTAGTTTTTAGAGATAAATGGGCCTTTGAAACTCATTTAGTATAACTTCTGCAGCTTTTAAATAAGGATAATGAGGTCCAAGGAGATTATTATTTGTCCAAATGGTCTGATAACCCCAGAACTAGAAATAAATCTCCAAATTCAAGTCTAAAGCTTTTTCTATTGGTAAAAATCAGGCATACACTAGTTATAGTAGATCACCAAACATTGAAATATCTTTGTTAAGTAGCAAAGACACCTCATTAAAATGATTTTGTCACTTTATATAAAATATGATTATAAGCAAACATCAACAAAATTGATATTAAATAATTTTTTGTTAATAGAAATTTATTTTTAAATTACATTTGCTAAACTATCTTAAAATAATTTTAATTAATTTATGTTTTATAGGTTTCAACTTAGTTACACATATTTAATTTATACATATTTATACTTACATAGTGTAATTATACTTATTTATACTTATATATTAGTAGACATATTTATACTTATTCTATTTTGTACCCCCAAAAAATGTTATAAAATGATGCATATTCAGAAATTATTTCAGATATTTAGGTTAGGGGTAAAAAAGTAATGACACTCAAATGTGCTTACACTTGTATCAATAATCATAAAAATATTTAACCTAATGCACACAAGTGAAGGGTATGCTACCTGTCTAAAAGACATCAGAGCTTTAAAAAAGGGTCAATATCATGTTTTATATACATTTTGTTTGCTCTATATATTAAATACCGCTACTATATAATACACCTTTTGTTTCTATGGTGCTTATGAATAAAACCTGTGTAGTGAGGGTTTTTGTATTTTTGTTTCACGTATAGTTCTTAAGAGGCACAAAATATATATCTAGAGTAGCAAGAAAAATGTCAGGAGCCAAAATATACTTGATCAGTATAAAATGGCTATAAAATAGCAACAAGAAAATATTTACATTGAGGCCCAAAGAGAAATCTAACAAAGAATACTTGAATTTAGCTTCCCAAGGAGTGGTTAAATCATTCTTTTGTTGCAAAGTACAGTCCAGTACCAATTATAGGAAACATTCTTTCTACAATGAATGAATGAATAAATAAATAAATAAATATCCATCAGAGGATTAAAAATGTTGAACTACTGTTGTTTTTTCTATCTCTTAAACTGAATAATATATTTAAAACAACACAAAGCAGTAATGATTTAGATGAGGGCATTTCCTAGTGTTGGACAGCAAGCAGATGGCATCTGATGCCAGTAACATTGATTCCACAGGAAATACCCTCTGTTATAGGCAACAGTAGTATCATAGACTGAAGGTTTACAAAGCTTACATTACTCTATTCATGCAGCAACTACTGTGTACCTATCTAAGTGCCAGGAACATTTCTTTTATTGTGAACGTAGACATTATTTACCTAATTCTGACCATGAGGAAATTGAAACCAAACTCAGAGTGGCTAAGTGAATTGCTTAAGGAAACAGAACGAGTGACAAAAATAAATTATTTCTACCTGTAAAATCTGATGTCTTTCCCTATGTCTGCCCAGGCAATTTGAGATAGTAATTTGTTCCCTTGTCATAGGAATGTCATCATAGCCATGGAATATGCCATGATATCAGACTATATTTTATGAACCTTTGAGAGAGAAAAAAAATATTGCCCTTTAACTAAACTATGACCAAGGCACTTTCTTTGCTGTGATATAAATCCCTTGACTAGTAGCAATGCTATATGGAATGCCACGATATTGCCTAGGGTAGTCTGTGAGTACAGGGATAGTGGTGCTAGCAGATGCATCTGGCAGAGAAGGCAAATGCATTTGCAGAATATTGTCTTTCCCAGTGAGAATGAAATTTTGCCTCCTCCCTGGTGAAAGAAGTCAATGTAATCAATAACCTGCCAGGTGACTGGCTGGTTCCCCCAAAGAATGTTGCCATATTAGGGGCTCAGTGGTATTTACTACTGGCAGATTAGACACTCATCAGTAGCAGTAACCAGGTCAGGTAAAGGAAAGTCCATGTTGTAGATCTCATGCATAGCCTTCATCACTGCCACTGAGACACTTCATTCCTGGGCCTTTTGTGCAAACACTGGGATGGTTGATGAAAGACTGACATCCTCAGAGTGCTTCACTTTGTCATTCTAATTATTAACAGCCTCCTTAATAAGGTGACCTTTTTTGGTATTCACAAAAGACACAAATATCTTCTCAGTGTGCCAACTCCAAGTGCTCCTCTCTCACAGACTTCCTTGTCACCCATTTTACAATCCTGTTTCTTCCAAATCCCTAACCATCCAATCACACTGTTAGCAACTGCCCTCAAAACGTTGTAGATATATACTTCTGTCAATTCACCCCAGACAAACTAAACAAATTTTGCCCATTGGGAAAATTTTCCTTCACTGCTATCCTTCAGGGTTACATCTGAGTTGAGCTATAATGCTACAATCATCCATTTTCAGTTGGTACCAGCATTTCTTGCAGAGCTACTTATCTGTAAACTATACTTGAGTTTTTTCTTTTTTTAAAAGATTTATTTATTTATTTGAGAGAGAGAGAGAGAGCACACATGCATGGGGGTGGGGAAGGACAGAGGGAGAGAGAAACTCCAAGCAGACTCTGCGCTGAGGGCAGAGCCCCACACGGGGCTCGATCTCAAGACCCTGAGATCATGACCTGAGCCAAAACCAAGAGTTGGATGCTTAACTAACTGCACCACCCACGCACCCCTTGAGTTTTTTTCTTCTGTCACCTGGTCATAAGATACTCCCTATGATGAATTCAGAGACAGGAGGCGATGTAACAGGAGCTGGTGCTAAAAGTGTCTGAAATGCCCACTCATACAACTTAGTTGTAGCTTCTATACCTACCTAAGCCCATTGTCTTTCATAGCCTTTCCAATTGGTGATGAATTGCTGCTGCTTATACCCACATATATGGCTTACTGAGCAAGATGACATCAGGTCATGATAGGAAACAGCCTGTGTGGTCAACTGGTGTTCCATGATTAAATACTGACACTCTAGCAATGACCAACAGCAATCACAGTTGCTTGTACCACACCCAGTAGCAAATATGAAGAATTTAAAATAGTAATATTAAATATGTTTAACAATTTAAAGGAATAGACATGAAAACGAAAGCATAATAAATGTTCCACTCCTGTACTATTTTCCCTATAAATACATGTAAATATAAATACAAATTTTCCCTATACTATAAATCTATAGATTTAATACAATTCCAATCAAAATCTCAAGTTTTTTTTTTAAGATTTATTTACTTATTTGAGAGGGGCAGGGAGGTAGGGGCAGAGGGAAATGAGAGATAGTCCCAAGCAGACTCTGTGCTGAGCACAGAGCATGACGCAGGGCTCAATCTCACCACCCCGAGATTGAGACCGGAACCAAGAGTTGGACACTCAACCAACTGTACCACCCAGACACCCCAAGAAGTTTTTATAGAGATTCACAAACTAATTCTAAAATTTAAGTTGAAATGCAAAGCTGAATCAATTTTGAAGAATTGGAACTTTGAAAAATTGGAATTTTGAAAAAGAAGAACAAAGTTTGACCCTGAAATCAAGATTTAATTTAAAAGTATACTAATCAATACTGTATAATACTGCTGTAAGGATAAACATATAAATCAATAGAATATTATAATGAGACTAGAATATACCCAGACATATATGGTCGATTGATTTTCAACAGTTGTCAACACTACTCAACAATGGGAAATGATAGTCTTTTTAACACATAGTCCCAGAATAACTGATTATCCATATAAAAAAATTATAATAAACCTTGACCCTTATCTTGCACCATACACAAAAATTAAATCACAATGTATCATAGACTTAAACACAAAAGCTATGACTCCAAAACTTTTAGAAGAATAACTAAGAAAAAATCTTTCAGTCTTGGAGTAAAAAAAGATTTCTTAGCTAAGTAAAAAGAAACAAAAACCTTCAAAATAACTGATAACATGATCTGAATCTAAATTCTTAAAAATCTGCTCTTAAAAAGTGTATCAATAGGGAAATGAAAATGTAAGCAAAGATGTAAATGTCCTATGTATTCTACAGTCATTGAATTAACAGAAAATAAACATGTAATAAATAAAATGACCAAAGCAGAAGTTGACTCTATAAAATCACTAATAAAACTGACAAATCTTTGGTAAGTCTTGAGGAAGAGAGAAAGAGAAAGAAAAAAAGAGAAAGAGAAACAGAGAAAGAAGAAGAGATAAAGAGAAAGAGGAAAAGGAATTGTAGAAGCAGAGAAAACAAACAAATGTTATTAAGAAATAAAAGGAATAGAACTCAGATAAAAATAAATCAGTAACATTAGAGTAGAATTTTGTGAATATTTTTACAATAAAATTGAAAACAGATAAAATGGACACATTCTCAAAAATATATAATTTCAAAATCACTGACATTATGAAAAAGAAAACCCAAATAATTCCAATCTTATACAAATTATCCCAGTGTATAGAAAAAAAGGAAACACTCTTTTTTTTTTAAAGATTTTATTTATTTATTTGAGAGAGAGAATGAGATAGAGAGAACATGAGAGGGGGGAGGGTCAGGAGGAGAAGCAGACTCTCTGCTGAGCAGGGAGCCCGATGTGGGACTCGATCCCGGGACTCCAGGATCATGACCTGAGCCGAAGGCAGTCGCTCAACCAACTGAGCCACCCAGGTGCCCAGGAAACACTCTTGATATCATCTTTGAGTCTAGAGAATCTTCAATATCAAAATCAGGTAAACACATTAAAAGAAAAAAAAGCTGATTGCCCATCTCACTCATAAAAATAGATAAAAAGTCCTAAATGACTATGTAAATTAGCAATCAATCCAACAATGTGAAACAGATAAAACCTCTTAACCAAAGAATATAAGAAAGGTCAACATCAGAAACTCTATTAATATAATTCATCAGCATATTTCAAAAAGAACATGATGTGACATTCTTTTTCTTTCAAGATTTTACTTATTTATTTGAGAGAGAAAGAGAGCATAAGTGGGGGGAGGGGCAGAGGGAGAAGCAGACTCCCCACTGAGCATGGAGCCTGATGCAGGCACTCGATCCCAGAACCCTGGGATCATGACCTGCACCAAAGGCAGAGGCCTAACCAACTGAGCCACCCAGGTGCCCGAATGAGACCCTCTTTTATAGTGAAAAATGTTAACAAAGCATCAAAGGAAGGTAACAACCTTAAGCTGATAAAGAATATCTATACAAAACCTACAACAAACATTTCACTTAAAGGTGCAGAGTTCAAAACAGTTCCTTAAATACTGGAAACAAAACAAGGGTATTAACTATCACCAGTTCTAATACAAATTATACTGGAAATCTCAATCAGCACACTAAGGCCAGAAAACAAATGAAAGTTATAAGGTTAGGAAGAAAAAAACAATACTGTCATTATCTGCAAAAGAATCTACATGAGTTACTAGAATTATTTCAGTTTACCAAATTTTCTGGATTACAATTAATATACAAAAATTAATTATGCATTTATTTGCCAGGAACAAAGAATTCAAAAATAAAATTAAAAAAAAATACTATTTACCATAGTGTCAAAGACTATAAACAACACAGGAATTAATCAAACAGATTTCTAGAGACAATCTAGATAATACAGAGAAAGCTATAAAACTTTACTGGTAGGCATTTGAGAGAACTAAATTGATGGAGAGATATACCATGTTTATGGATTGATGGTTTCAGTACATTGGTCAATTCTCCCCAAAATTAATCTGTAGTTTCAATGCCATTCCAGTAAAATCCCAACAGCCCTCAACAGGCTGTTTATGGAGGCTGAAAAGCTGATTTTAAAATTGATATAGTACAGAAAAAGGCCTACAGTTCCCTACCAAATGTTTGTAAACTAACAAGGGAGTGAGAATTGCCTTAACAGATGTCAACAGTTGCTATAAATAATTATGATAACTAAACCAGGGTGTTAGTAAGATAAGCATAGATAAACTGGACAGTAAAATAAAACAAAGATCTTAGAAACAGATTTACCCATAGACAATGGAACTTGCTTTATCATAAAGCTGGAATTTCAGACCTTTGGGGAAAGACTTCTCAATAAATGGAGCAACATTTAGGAATCTACCTGTAGAAAAGTGTGAAATTAGACTCCTACCTCTCACAATGGATAAACCTCAATTCCATTGTAATGAATATCTAAATGTGAAAGGCAAAAATTATAAAATATTTTAAAACAATAGAAGAAAAACTTTCTATGACCTTGGGAGAGAGAAGGATTTGTTAAACAAGATACAACAGCAGCATACACTGAGGAGATCACAAAACTTTGAAACTACAGAATTAGATGGATCTTCCATGGATATACAGAAGACATGAAGAAGACAGGAGGAGAGCACTGGTTGGAATAAGGAGGAAAAAAAGGAAGCCAAGAGTCTCAATGATTTAGGAAAATAGCCATTAAGTCAGTAGACAACACAGGTAGGTAATGGAAGATGGAAGTATGGCTGTATGGCATGCGCCTCATAAAAGGATAAGATTTTGCACACAGAAGGAATGACAATCTAAAAACAATGACATTATGCAAGAATAGTTGCTTCTTGTCCCTATGGGACCAAGTATGGGAGAAGTAATAAGTCAAAATTCAGGAGTGCTGGCTGCCTGGGAGGCTGTGCCTGAGGAGAGCATTGGATATCCTTTCTGCCAAAGGATAAATGGGAACAGAAGAGAATTAAGAAAACATGTGTATTTATTTATAACAGGCTGTTAATCATAGTGGCCATAGTAATATAAGTTTGGAGGGAAAACAAAACTGGGAAGAAGATAGGAGTGGAGAAGGCACACAATATAAAGAAAACTATAATTGAATTCATTGCAGACCTTAAATTATTATTATTGCTAGCCTAACATGACAGGATAAGAAGTATGGCAGAGTTAATTGACCTAGTTTGTAGCCAGTTTGTAGTAAATCCCAGGTGTAAAGCATAACAAGGTCAGCAGTGTGAGCACTTCTTCAGAAGTCTCCATTTCTGTTTCAGAAATCCAAACAGAATGTTGGTGGGAGTTGTTCAGATGTTCCTACGCAGGTGGCCACCAGGGACTCTAAAATGACAAGGAAAACCAAGCTCTGAAAATAACTCAGTTCAAATGAGGGAAAGGATGTGCGATCCAAGGAAGCTCACCTCATGATGCATGCCTTGGTTTGCAAGTGCAAGTCAGTGCCTGATAGAACCAGGCACATCTTTGATAAACCAAAGGATATATCAAGACATAACTGGGCCTGGAACAAATACAGCATTATGAGATTTGAAGAGAAGTTTATTTTATTTTTTTAAAGGTTTTATTTATTTGACAGAGAGAAAGAGAGAGAGCACAAGCAGGGGAAGCAGAGGCAGAGGGAGAGGGAGAAGCAGGCTCCCCGCTGAGTAGAGAGCCCGATATGAGGCTCGATCCCATGGCCCCGGGATCATGACCCGAGATGCTTAACCGACTGAGCCACCCAGGTGCCCCTGAAGACAAGTTTAAATAAATGTAACAGTGATAGAGATGTCTGCATAACAGGACTTAAACTAAGCAGGTATTTTTCAGCTATTCAATTATAAGCTGAGTGATATTGATCTAAGTGAGATTGAATTGATGAATCAAGAGTAAATTATTTTTTAACCTCAAATTCCAGTTGTATGAAGCCTTAAAAACTGTTGGTTGGATTTGTCACTTGATAGCCCTTTTCATTTTTGAATAGGAAGAACGACCATTCTTCGCAGGTGGCTGGACAGTTACATCTGACTCAGATGATCCTTGCCTTTTGCTGTATCTGGGAAGTTGCTAGATGTATCACTATAGTGTCATACCAAAGCTCTAGTTGGATCTCTGAGTTTGGTTTTACCATTAATATTCCTCCTTTGTCTCTATCAACTTTCTGAGCTTCATCCCATCATTTACAGCTACCATCCGAGATACATTTTTCTCCCCTCCTGCCGTACACCATGCACAGGTGATAATTCATACTGATAGGTATATTATAGAGTGGCAGTTTAAAGCATAGAGTCACATCTTACTTTAAATTCTAGCCCTACCTCTTACTATCTGTCTGTGTAATTTAACCTTTGTTTCTTTATCTGGAATTCAAGGATTATACCTCATACATTTATAGATTAAATGGAATAATGCATAAAAGCTATTGTTTAGTACATTCTTGACACACAACATATACTCAACTAACAGAAACTCTTAGTATTATCAAGATGATCATTATTTGTATTTACTTATTTAATAGGCATTTATTAAACATTTCTTATTTCCTGGGCATTGTATCAGTGATGCAACAGTGAACAGAAACAAGCGTGGTTCCTGTCCTTCTGGAATTTACACTCAATCTCCCTAAAAACGTGATGTATCTCCTGACCTAGCTGCTTCTCAAGAGGAGAAGTTTGGAATTTGGGGGAATAAAATCATTTCATTATCTCTTGCCCTGAAAAATTTGTTGATCCCTGACAAAGCTATCATACAACTCTCAGATGAATAAAGAGAAGAGGAAACTCCATATTGATTTGACATGTCTGAGCTTTGTCTGACTGACCACCAAACTCCCCTTTTTTCTTCACATACTAGTCCAAACCTCTCTCTTACCTCTGTGGACAGTGACACTTATCTTACCCTTGTTGCAATCATAAACTTTCTTCTCATAAACCTTGCAACAGAGGTATTTGCATTTGCCACAAGAGCAAACTCATTATTATTAAAATTCAATTTCAGTCCAGCTCCTCACTTTCTATGTCACCAGTTTGGAGAAAAAGTGGAGCATTTACCCTGTCCTTGGCCTTGTCAGTGCGGCTGGCCCACAAATACTTTCCTTCATTGTCTCACAGATGCAGTGATGGGAGATTCCCTCACCTCTCAATGTACTGATAAGAACTGGGAAGTGCCAAGGCCTCAACACCCAGAAGGACATAGTGATTGCACCCTCTTACCAATCTAGTCACTCTAGAAATAAGTTCTAAGAAGTTGACTTGAGCCCTGGCTAGCTCTGGGAATTACCTGATTGGTGAAAAATATGCCCCAACCTTTTCTCTCCTATTCTCAGCAGGATCATGTGTATAAGGAGAATTCACTGCAGGAGTGGGAGGGACACTTGTATCACTCAGAGCTCCCCACTGCTGCCCAAGTTACCTTGAGTCAGAGCTCCACTTATTGATCCATTATTTCTTCCCAGTGCTAACTGGCTTCACCAATTGTGACTCCTTGAGTTTTTCATGAAGCTTAGTTGTGTTTAGTAACTCATAGCTATAACAAGAAATTATAGTGAATTCTTGTTTTTCACTGTAGTTATTTCCTATAAAGTCACCATAAGTACTCAATTAGCAAACACTGAACCAGTGCTCCTAGAGAAAATACAGAGCCAGGTTTCTGGAGGCTTCTGGTCACATTTCATGAATCAATCAATACATAACCTGGCTTTATGTATTTCTACTTAGAGACACCTTATCTAACATATATTGTTGATTCATTAACATTGAACTCACAGATAACAGCACTGTAATTCATGCCTGAATGAAGCTTATCAAACACAAGTATTTTCTATATAAGGCACAGCACGGTCTTTCTGCACTTAAGAACACTAGACAGCACTAAAAATAAATGGCATTCTTCAAATATAATATTTAAAAATTGGAAGATTTAATATTTTTTAAATGCTGGGTTTTTGCTGCAGTTTAAAATTCGGAAGATGTGGCAACAAATTGGGCCCTAGCTCCAGTATGACTGCAATAATCCACTAGACCTGAAGAGTAGCTGAACCCTGTGGTGGGGCAGGGCCTGTGTTCTCCAGTTCTATCTCTTGAAATACCCACCTGCTGCATTAACTTATATTGAGCAATGTTGGCATTGAGTTTGAGATTCCTGCTTTAAAGGTCTTTAGAACAGTTTTATTTTCCTCCTATAGCAAGCAATTCATACCAGTAATTCCAAATCCTTCTTGGCTTAAAAGCTCTCAGGAGTTGGCAGTTCCTGAAGATTCATGAGTTGATGGTTGAGCAAGCAAAACTCTTTAATGGAAACACTGCCCTCTACACTCTAACCAAGGAAGACTTACTTTCCTATGAAATTCTGTGTCTAAGATTATTGGTTAAAAAAAAACACTTTCAATGTACAACTTCATAAAGAGGTTTCATAGACTCCCTTAATTTAGTGAGCTGATACAATTCTGGAGAAATTTAGTTCTGCATCTAGTACAACCAAATTTTGAAAAAAAAATTCCTCCAGTATTATAATTCTAATCCCAGAGATTTCTATGCCATTTCCATTGATTTGTGTTATTTCAAAAACTAACTATACCTCTTATCCTTTTAATACCTAATCTCTTGCACTGTAATTCCAATATTTGAGTGGTCATTGTAAAGGCATGCTTCTAGCTCAGTTTCTAGAATAAGGATTTTATTCAAAATGCCACTAAATTTTTGCCTTGTCTAAAATCTAATATGGTGTTCTCTAAAATATCTATCAATTAAAGCTAAGTCTAAAGTGGACAATCTGAGTAAACATTCAAAAGAAATACAAGTCCAGTACAAGAATCCATAAAAAATAGTTTAAATATTTATTGTAGGTTTTATTGTTTTTAGAGGAAGCATCATGAAGAAAACTTTCTTAAAATCCTCTTTAAATATCTCTCCATTTTACTAGAGGCTCATACAAAGCACCACTTTTAAATACCACTATTTTCTTTCTTCAAGCCTTCTTTTCAATGCTATGTGGCTCTCTTGTTTCCAGCTTTCCGTTTACAAGTAGTAGACAGAAATTAGCTTCAAAGTCCCATTATTCAATATGCAACATCCCTCTTAGTCTCACTTCTCTGAGTCTCATGACAAAATTTAAAAATTTTTAAAATGTACTATGGTCAAATGCTTATCTATTTCCTCCACTGTATTGGGAATTATTTTAAGACAAAGACTATGTTTTTAGTACCCCTGGTATCCCTAGGGACAAGCTGATGGCAGGTACTCAACATATATTGAAACTGAATGCCAACCTGCCCCAGGTTATTGTCAATGGAACATATGTATGTGCTTAGTATAGTTTTTAACACTTACATGTTGCTTCAATTTATTAGGCAATGACACAGAAGATTTGGGGTAAGTGGTGGCAACTTGAAGTCTTGGATTGTAGAGGCTTAAAACGTTTGCTGGTCTGGTAGTTAATCTTGAAGATTGATGGAATCTTATTTTTAGATTAAAAAAATAGGCAGTTGCTTTCATAGTTATTAATGGCAGCTGTCAGGCACACACCTTTGACTGGAGGAGATGGGTCAGACTAGCCATAAGAAACATTTGAGTCCTAAACACTAATGGAAGGTCCTGTAATTGTTTATGAGCTCACCAAAGAAAATCTGCTAATTAAATATTGGAGTGTTTACCTGCAACGGCCTTTATGGGAAACTAATGAACTTATTCAAAAGATGCAAACAAGTTATCACCTGCTCATTCCGTCAATAATACTGGAAAGAAGCACTTTCCATCACTGTAGGGACCCAGAGGTTAATTCAGAAGCCACCAGACTTTAATGAGCCTCAAATCTTACATACAGGGTGGTAAGTTTTAGCCATCCACCTTTTTGCCAAATGAAAGTCATTTTTTTTTTTTTTTTAAAGATTTTATTTATTTATTTGAGAGAGAGAATGAGATAGAGCATGAGAGGGGGAGGGTCAGAGGGAGAAGCAGGCTCCCTGCTGAGCAGGGAGCCCGATGCGGGACTCGATCCCGGGACTCCAGGATCATGACCTGAGCCGAAGGCAGTCGCTTAACCAACTGAGCCACCCAGGCGCCCCAAATGAAAGTCATTTTTAAAATATAAAATATGGAATAAAATTGTACAAGCTTCTACATCATTCACTCTATCTAGAAAAGGAAGGGAAGAAAGGAGAGAAAAAAGACAGGAAGATGGTCTGTTTTGCTAGGGACATACTGTACTCAACAAAGAGCAGAAAAAACTGATTTAAAATGAATGATTTAACCTAAATATCATTGTTTATAGTGTATCTAATATACAGTATAATATACAGTGTATCAAAAACAAAACAAAACAAACTAACCATGGCCCAGTAAAGAAAACATAGTGAGCAAAAAAGAGGTCCCCCATTCCATATATGCTACCTATGATGTATTAGTATTCTGAAATAATGAATGTTTCTATAAAAATATATTAAGTTTTAGGATAGAAAACTATAAAATTATATTTAAGACAAGCACTTAATACTAAATTATATAAACAGTTGTGATTACTTTAAAATGAAATGATATAGAACAACTGATTTATAGTTTATTATTATTATGTTATTAAGGTGAATAAATGTATTATATAATGTTATAGGGAGGAAAGACAAAAACCGTACATCTAGCAATGCAATTAGGAAGGAAAACCTGGAGGCTATAATCGTCTTGGGATGAAAAACAAAGTAAGAAATTGGTTCCTAAGTAAATTTATTTCCCAAATTTTATCCAAGGCAACTAAACTGGTTCTTGAAAAAATTTTCTTCCCATGCACTCAAAATATACTGATAAGAGCCATCTACAAAACAATTACAAAATCATGAACAAGATTCCTCAACATTAGATTAAGTTTCTATTTTAGAAAGATTGTTTTTTAGGCAGGAGTGAGCATTTGAATTATTTCTAGTCTTTGGTTATTAAAAATAAAGCTGCCAAGAACATTCATATACAGGATTTTAAAAAAAATTTTTGAAATCATTCATTGTTATTACATAGAAACACAGCTGACTTTTGAGTGTTGATTTTGTATCCTGCAAAGTTGTTTATTTATTAACTTTACAGGGGGGTTTTTTGGTGGAATTTTCTACATATAGGATTATGTCATCTGTGAACAGATAAAATTTTACTCCTTTCCAATCTGGGTGTCTTTCGTTTCTTTGTCTTGCCTAATTGCTCTGACTAGAATTTTTAATTGTAGGTTGAAAGGAAGTGGCGGAAGATGTCCATCGACAGATGAATGGATAAAGAAGATGTGGTATATATATACAATGGAATATTATGCAGCCATCAAAAGGAATGAGATCTTGCCATTTGCAACGACGTGGATGGAACTGGAGGGTATTATGTTGAGCGAAATAAGTCAAACAGAGAAAGACATGTATCATATGATCTCACTGATATGAGGAATTCTTAATTGCAGGAAACAAACTGAGGGTTGCTGGAGTGGGGGGTGGGGTGGGAGGGATGGGGTGACTGGGTGATAGACACTGGGGAGGGTATGTGCTCTGGTAAGCGCTGTGAATTGTGCAAGACTGTTGAATCTCAGATCTGTACCTCTGAAACAAATAATGCAATATATGTTAAGGAAAAAAAAAAGAAGAAGAAGGTAGCAGGAGGGGAAGAATGAAGCGGGGGAAATCGGAGGGGTAGATGAACCATGAGAGACGATGGACTCTGAAAAACAAACAGGGTTCTAGAGGGGAGGGGGGGTGGGAGGATGGGTTAGCCTGGTGGTGGGTATTGAGGAGGGCACATTCTGCATGGAGCACTGGGTGTTATGCACAAACAATGAATCATGGAACACTTCATCTAAAACTAATGATGTAATGTATGGGGATTAACATAAGAATAAAAAAATAAAAAAATAAAATAAATAAAATTTTAAAAAAAGAAAGGAAGTGGCGGAACTGGGCATGCTTGTCTTGTTCCTGATCTTAGTGAAAATGTTGCAGTATTTCACCATTAAGTATGATGTTAGCTGTGAGATTTTATTTATGACGTTTATTATTAAAGGAAAGCTGCCTTATGCTGCCATGATGCTGATATCACTCTCATGGCCTTCATTATGTTGAGAAAGTTTCCTTACCCAGTTGAGTGTTTTTATCATTTAAATTTTCTCAAGTGCTTTTTTTGCATCAATTGCAAAGTTCATGCATTTTCTTTCTTTATGATATCTATATTTTTAAAGATTTTATTTATTTATTTGACAGAGAGAGAGAGATAGTGAGAGCAAGAACACAAGCAGGGGAGTGGAAGAGGGAGAAGCAGGCTTCCTGCTGAGCAGGGAGCCTAATGTGGGACTCGATCCCAGGACCCCAGGATCATGACCTGAGCCGAAGGCAGACGCTTAACGACTGAGCCACCCAGGCACCCTATGATATATTTTTAATTCATATTTGTGATGTGATGTAAGGCACTGACCAAAATTCATCTATTTGCATATGGATATACAATTGATCCAGTATCATTTGGTGAAAAAAGTATGTTTCTCTATAACTGACCTTGTAAACTATTTCAAAACTCATCTGTCCATGTGTGTGAATCTATTACTAGATTTTCTATTTTGTTTTATTTATTTATTTATCCATTTTTATGCCACTGCTACACGGTGTTGATTACTGTAGCTTTTAAATAAGTCTTGAGGGGCGCCTGGGTTGCACAGGTCAGTTAAGCATCTGACTCTTAGCTCAGATCTCAGGGTTGTGAGATCAAATTCTACATCAGGCTCCATGCTGAGTCTGGAAACTGCTTAAGATCCTCTCTAAAAAAATAAAAAATGAAAAAATAGGTCTTGAAATCAGGTAATGTTAGTCTTCCAACTTTGTTCTTTTTCAAAATTATTTGGGTTATTCTAGTCCTTTTTATTTTTATACGAATTTTAGAACAATTTCTATTTAAATAAAAAGAAAAAGTATCCAAGATTTTGAATCAGATTGCATTTATTCTTTAGATCAACTGGGGAATACTTGACATTTTAAAAATATTGAGTCTTCCTACCCATGATAATGTTATATCTTTCCTTTTATATAGGTCTTTGAATTCTTTCGGAAATGCTTTGCAGTTTTCAGTGTATAGGTATTACACATCATTTAATGGTAAAATTATATTTTTTAAGTTTTGATTGCTTGTTGCTTGTATATTAAAAATACAATAAAATTCTGCAACATTGCTAAACTCACTTATTATTAGTCGAAGTAGATGTGGGTTTTTTGTTTTGTTTTGTTTGTAGATTTCACTGGCTTTTCTACATAGTTGATTGTGTCATCTGGAAATAAAGAGTTTTACCGGGGCACCTGGGTGGCTCAGTTGGTTAAGCGTCTGCCTTCTGCTCAGGTCATGATCCCAGGGTCCTGGGATCGAGCCCCACATTGGGCTCCCTGCTCGGCAGGAAGTCTGCTTCTCCCTCTCCCGCTCCCCCTTGCTTGTGTTCCCTCTCTTGCTGTCTCTCTCTCTGTCAAATAAATAAATAAAATCTTTAAAAATAAATAAATAAATAGTTTTACCTCTGGCTTTCCAATCTGAATTCCTTTTATTTCATTTCTCTTTTTTTTTTTTGGACTAGCTAGAACCTACAGTAAAATGTAGGTTTTTCTTTCTTCTTTCTAATTTTAGGGAGAAAGTATACAGTTTTTCACCATTAAGTATGGTATTAGTTGTGGATTTCATAGATGTTCTTTATCAAGTTGAGAAAGTTCCCTTCTATTCCTAGTTTCCTGTGGGGTTTTAATCATAGTAGATGTTGGATTTTGATAAATTACTTTATTAAACAATGTGAAATAATCATATTGATTTTTCTTTTGTAGTTTCTCAGTATGCTGTTACAGTGATTTATTCCCAAACGTTAAACTAACCTTATAATCCTGGGTAAAACCCATTTGGTCATGACATGTTATCTATATAATGCTGAATTTGATTTGCCAAATTTTCGTTAGGAAATTTTGCAAGTATGTTCATGAGGAAAATTGTTCTGCATTTTTCCTATATATCTCTTCCTGGTTTGGATATCAGAGTAATTCTGGCCTCATGGAATGAATTGGAAAGCATTCCATCTTTTTTAATTTTCTCAGGGATTTTAGGTAGAATTAATATTATTTCCATTTAAATATTTGGTTTACCAGTGAAATTTTCTGAGCCTAGAGGTTTGTTTGTTTTTCTTTTGTGTGAAGGATTTTAACTACAAACTTAATTTTCTTAATTGATATAGGACAATTCAGATTATTCTGTTTTTCTTGTATTATTTCTGGTAGTTGGTATATTTCATCTAAGTTGTTTAATTAAATTTATTGACAAACAGTTGTTCATAAATATTCTCTTATTATCCTTTTAATATTTGTAGAATCTGTACTGATGTCCCCTCTCTCCTTTCTGATTTTGGCAATTTGTTTCCTCCTTTCTTTCCCTCCTTCTCTCATTCTTTCCCTCTCCCCCTCCCTTCCCCTGTCTCATCCACTTCTCTTTTTCCCTCTCATTCTCTCACATCTATCCCTATCTCTGTCTTTACCATCTCTTTATCTCTTTTTTTCCTGATAGGTCTTTGTAGAGGTTCATCAATTTAACTGAAATTCTCAAAGAACCAGCTTTTGGCCTCGCTGATATTCCCTTTTGTTTTTGGGGGTTTTTTTTGGATTTCCCCCCTATTTTATATTTCATTGTTTTCTTCTTTGATCTTTGTTATTTCTTTTTACTTGCTTTGGTTTTAATTGACTCTTATCTTCCTCACTTTTTCAGATAGAAGCTGAGGTCCTTGATACATTCTTTTCTTGTTTTACCTGAAGTTTATAGCTTTAATGTACTAATTTCTCCTTGTTTCACCTGCATACACCTACTTTATTAAATATTTTGAACATCAAAACTGACCTTAAAGAAGAATGCAACCTTCTTACTTAAACCAGAAATAACTTAAACCCCTTTTTTTTCCAGTTTTGAGTATTTTCTAATAACATTTATGACAAATATTGACATTTTGAAGCTAAAAAAATTAAGAAAAAAATTCTACCTTAGAACTACCAAGGACAATATTTTATTACAATTCTTCCTAATCTTTTTTGCCACCTTTATGCTATTATACATCATTGAAATAATACACAATATTTATATTGTACTCCTATTTGCAGTATTTCCAAGTATTTTTCTCCTAACTAAAATATAATTAAACTCTTTCTCTTATCAAACATGTGTTGAGAGCCTCATAATAGATACTCTCCTGAGTTGCTGAAGAACTTACATTCTAGAGAACTTAACACTCTAGTGATGCTAGAACTTACATTCGTAGCAAGAAACAAATAAATAAAATACATAAGTGATGATTGCTGTAAAACTAAACAGGGTGCTGGGACTGGAATTGGCTGCTTTGGCTGGGTAGTCAGGAAAGCTATTGCTCATGAGATGCTATAGAATGTGTAAGCTGAATGACAAGGAGCCAGACATGAAAAGACCTAAGAAAAGGGCATCTTAGGAAGAGAAGGCAGCAGATGGAAATGCCCCCAAGGCATCCATAAACTTGGTCTGTTGGAGGAGCAGGAAGAAGGTCATTATGGCTGGAACATGCTGAGCAAGGAGAAGAGAAGCATGGTGTGTGGTTGGAAAGTCAGGAAGAGCTAAGACCACACAGGACCTTGGAAATATAGTAAAGAGACATGGGATTTTATCACAAGTGTCATAGGGAGCCTCAAAGAATTTTAAACAAGGATTTGATACAACCTGGCTTATTTTTAAAAAACAGTACTCTGGCTATTGTGAGAAGAATGAAATATAGGAGGTCCATTGAAGAAGGCAAAAGACTAGATTGAAGAATGTGATAGTAGCCTAGCCAAGAGCCGCTGAGTGTTGGAAATAGGGCTAAAGGGATTTGGAAAAAGTAGTTGCACTTCAAATGCAATTGGACAATTGACAATACTCTCCTATGCGTTGGATTTGGCAGGCACAGGGGGGAAGCAAATGTAAATGTAATGATTATGAGAACTAGGTTATCTATAGCATATTTCAGTTCCAAATCAATTATCTGTGCCTAATATATTTCAATTTTTTTCTAGAGTCCTATGATTAATAAAGTCATATATTTAAATATCATGTATCTTTAAGTTCACATGCTATCATTGTTATTTTTAAATGAATTCACCTTCAACTGCTCTACTGAGTAAGCCAGGAAAGTTAATGGCTTGCAGATGAATAGGCTGTCAATGCAGAAACTCACCTCCAACATAATATTAAAATACATTGACTTTTTTTGAGAGAAAGAGCTCAGACTTGGTAAAATGTGACAAATTACAAGCTACTAAAGTAGTGATATTTAGATTTTAGTGTCATGTGGAAAAAAGATTCTAGTAGTTGAAGGTTCATAACCATCAAGCAGGAGTTGTAGCTTGATCTAAAGAGACATGGTTTTGCACAAGGGCACAGAGTCCTGAGTTTTGTTCACCTGGAATTTACACAAATTTTTCTTTCCAATGTGAATTCTCTTATCCGAAGATCTACAGTTTAGAAAAGAAGCTCAGAAATCATTTTGATCTATGAATAGTTAGCACCCTTTCTCACCATTCCCAAGCAAACTGCAATGGTTCAACCCCTGTTGTTAGTTTTTAGTGTTCATACAATTGCTATTGAATAATAATCAAAAAGGCAACCACTATGCATCCTATTGCAAGTGGTAGTGCAAACAAATAATAGTTTCCTTTGGCTTGTTCAGCAGTAGAAACAAAGTAGGGACTATAAATCAAAAAGTAAAATGTTGATTTAAATGACCTCTTGGACTCTAATATAAAACCTTCTCTGAATAGTTATTTAACTTTTCATTCCCACCTAAATTTGTTGGTATATTAATCTATCTCCCAAACATGAAATTCTATAATTAAGATATGATGAGGTAAAGAGCTTCAGTATAATCATGTACATAGCTTTATTTTGACTTGCAAAATTCAAGTGAAAATACAGATGGTAATCAATGATATCTAAGAAATGTGACAAAGTTGGGTGTGAATCCTGGCTCTCCTAGGAATAACAGTGGGAACTCAATATTGTCAATAACCTTGTTTTTTCCCTTGCAAAATTAAGATAATGATGGAATCATCCTCACATACATAGTAAAGAATAAACCTAAACTACATTTCAGGTGCTTAGCTGACCCTATAAGTTCTGCTTTCCTTTGCAGTTGGCACAATTGTCAGGCACCAATCTTTGCCTCATGGTGGCAAAATATCTGCCAGCAACTTATGTTTTATGTCTTAGCCTTTAAGAATCCCGCTGAAAACTAAGAATGACTCCTCCCCAATGATCAAAGGCCCTAGATTTTATCCCACATGCTTGGATTAGGTCATTCAGAACCACTGATCTTATGTTCTGATTGAGCAGAAGAGGACAACTTGCCCACCCCTGGATTCAGAAAGGAAACACAGATGCTCCCAAACTCCATGGACTGAAGACAGAAGGAGTTGTTTTCCTAGAGAATCAGATGTCTACCATGGAATCCACTCTACAATTCTAACTTTATATCCCATAACTATGCATGGTACCTCAAAGAAGTTTCTGAAGTTCTCTGAGTCTCAGGATTCTAAATTATAAGATACCTTACCTTGTAAAATTGTGAAAAAAATTTTTTAAAGATTTGATTTTTAAGTAATCTCCACCCAACCCCATGTGGAGTTCAAACTCACAACCCCAAGATCAAGAGTCACACACTCCTCCAACTGAGCCAGCCAGGCACCCCAAGTTGCTGTGAAATTTTAATGAAATTATATACATACACGTGTAATAAGCTACCTCAAGCTGGGCACACGATAGGTACTAAATACATGTTTATTATTTTGTTTCCCTATTCTCTCAGGAGTGATACAGAATAAACATAGCATGTATTAATACTTGAAGACAGCTATAATGTCTTCACTAATTTTTTTCTATTGCAAGCTCAGATCCATCCATTTATTGTTTTTCTAATATTTCCTGGTTTGGGGCTAGTTCATGATCATTGTCTCTAGCCTTTCATCATCCCACATCAAGTACAGGGTCTAGATCAGAACATAATATTCTAGGTATGATCTGTCTAGCACGAAGTCAGCTGTAATCTCCTTTGATCTGAAAACACTTTCATTGATGACACCTGAGATTTTCATGACAGTTGGTGAGGCATTTTACTCCCCACAGATATTTGAGCCAACCAAAACCCCAGGCTTTCTCTACAAGCTCTGCTGGTAAGCTGTGCCTGTTCTGACCCATGCCTATGAAATAGCCCTTTGGAGCATATGCTAAGAACTTTATTCCTATTAAGCGTGATCCTATTAGAGTTTCACAATTATCTTATTTATTTGATTACTGACAGCATCCTTTTGGATATGGATCAACCACTCATCAAATTTTCACAGCATGTACAAATTTGACCTGTGTTCCCCAGTGTCTTTATTCTCAATGAGAGCAAAATCAGGGCCCAGCAGGCCACAGAGTCCTTCAGCACTACACACATTTTCCTCGAAGTTGGTAAAGGTCTCACCAACAGCATCCTAATCATCAACCAATCTTGAATCCTAATCCTATCGGTACTTTATCCAACCCACATGTATATGTCTTGTTCATAAAGGATTGTGGCAATTAAGCACAGAAAGCTCTATCCAGTCTTTGCACACATACAATTTTGTTACTTTAACATTCAACCAGTACTAATTTGTGCCTTTGTTTGTTGTCATTTTCTCATACTTCCTTCACAATAAGAGCTTCTTCATATAGGAATTCACAATGTTTAATCAAAGCAATTAGCATCTAGCCTGTGGAAACAGAGGCACATCTAAGCAACTAAACATCAGGAAATAAAAATTATGGTCACTAAGATAGTATATCAAATAGTTTTCAGATTAAATCAATAAAAATCAGATTTAGACAAGAGGGATGAACACCAGACTGAAGAGATTTTGAATTTCGAGTGATGGATGCTAATAGATTTTGTTCCCAAATGGAGCAACCTGCTGGCCTCATTGTCATGGAGAAGAAAAGTTCATTTATCAAATATGTCCTCTTCCCCAAATGGAGCAGGTTGACTCACCTGTTTAATAAATTGCACTCCAAAGAACTCAGCTGTAAGACTACTCCAGAATGGTGGAAACTTTAACTGTTGAAGCTATTGAGCATAATGACTTGGGGCATGGCCCCAAAGACTCCCACGAGTAATCTAGAGCAGTGAGAGCAGTGATTCATGCTCACTCTCAGAACACATAAATCTGCTCTAGAAACTCCCCAGAATACCAGAAACAGAAGTCCTGCTGGGTAGGGGGCTTAGTCTCTGCAGCTGTATAGGTTAGAGAGATGTGACAAAAACTGAGCATAACTATTGCTATGACTTTATTTGTATCTCTTGATTTTCTACCTCTTGGAGTACTTGAGGAAGTTTGGAAATATATCTATATGTAATATCACCAAAACACTAACAATGGCTAAGGTTATTATTGAGATTGTGAAGAATGAGTCATTTTTTTTAAATTTCATGTATCTATTATCTATATTATTTTAAAATTTCCTATAATGAGAAGAACTTTTAAATCATAGAAAATACTCATAAAAGTAAATATCTGACTTACAAAACATGGTGGAATTCCCACAAGCTTCATTATTTCACATGTTTCATGCCTATTGGGTAGGCAGTATGGGTTAGTCTTGGAAATTCCCCTCAGTGCAAAAAACACAACCTTTTAAAACAAAGTTGGAAGTAAGTAACTATTTTATTTTAGATGACGAAGAAGAAAAAGAACAACAAGAACAAGCAGCTGATAAAGACACTAAGATATCACTGCCCACATCCAAATGCATTGTCCCCCAAGTACCTACTTGCTGTCATGGGCATGCAGTAACTGTCTAACAAGCTATGAGTCAACTGCTATTGTATACAAAGACATACTCTCTATATATAGAATGTGAAAATTTTTGAACAGAAGTTTAAGGAGTTTGGTGTAAAACAGTGAGTCATTTTGGTTTTTAAGCAAAAGAGTCTGGAATCAAAATGGTGCCCTAGGGAATTAATTTGGCAGCAGGGTCATGATGAATTGAAGGGGAGAGCAATTAGAAGTAATGTGACCCCATAGGAAGCTATTGCAACTCTACAAAGAGAAGTTAAGAAAAATCTGAACTAGAATTGGTTAGCAAGAATGGATAGTGGAATGAGGTATAAGAAACTGATATGTACTACACAGATCATATGCTGAATATGTCATATGAGATAAATGACAACACCTAGAGTTGCATTCTAGTTTGTTATGTTCCTGATAAGGTATGTGATCTTGAGAAAGTCATTTTATCTTCCTAGAGATTGGATCTGTTTCATTTGAAAAAAGAAAGAAAGAAAGAAAGAGAGAGAGAGAAAGAGAGAGGAAGAGAGGGATGGGGGAGGGAGGGAGGGAGAGAGGAAAGAAGGAAGGAAGGAAAGAACGAACAAATGAACAAACAAACAAAAAGCTATTTCATTTAAGACCAAAAAAGCTATTTCATTTCAGTTGTCTAGAACCCTCCTCCAATGAACCAGTCATTTCTTATATCTCCTTCACTGCAAATGGATTTGAAATGAAAGAGCAGTGAAGAGTAAATGCTTCAAAGAGCCTTACCTCTAACTTCCAAGACTTTCAAATGGAACATCACATTCACAGTTGAGTTGGTCCATGCATCTACCAGTTAACACTTGCTCCTGATGATTACTTATACTTTTGGCTGTTATCAGTGGCTTTAGAGAGAATATCTCAGTATAGGAAGGACTTCTCTGACAGAAAGAAAAAAATGAGAACTCTTGAAATTCTTGAGGATCTCCTATTCAGGGATCCACCATGAACAGGAGACTTGGAGGGAGGAGGTGAAGCATGATATTGTCACCTGGGAAAATACCTCTGGTTATTAACAAGCCTGGAGGAATTTGCTCAGGAGGGGGAGATTTCACTAAGGAGAAGATAAGCTGCCATGCAGGATAGTAGAAAGTAACTCATATCAACAAACTCCTTACAGGAGAAATATTAGATGATTTTATCCCAGTAAAGGCTCTCTGGCTCTCTTCCTGAAACAATGGTGAGCTCAAGATGGCACATAACTACTACATGCCCAGTTACATGGAGTAAGGTGTGGGAAGGCTAAGCCATGTGTCCAATGTGACAATCTGCCTTTCCTGGGAAGGAAATAACAGCAAAGGGGAACCAAAAAACTGATACAACTATCCTGTGAGCCTCCTCAATGAACTCTTGTAGGCTATGTGGTCGCAGGTTTCAAAATGAAAAGTCAGATGTAATGAGAATGATGATATCTTAAGCTCAGTTTTATGAAATAATAGCAGGATATTGGGGAATGCACTCCATGACTACTGAGGGGACAGAAACAAACAGACTAACCTTGTAGTGTATAAGATAGAGAATATCCAGAAGATGAGGATGACCAGGAGCCAGATTGCAAAATTGTATATCCATCTTATGATATCTAGGTATCAAAGTGGCCAGTCAGTATAGGATTACTTCCCATAAGAGTGGTAGTTAAAGAAGACATTTGGACTGAAAAATGGCAACTTCCCCCTTCACCCAATCCTCCACCTGCCTCCTGCCCAACTCAAGTGTTACAAGGATGATGAAACTTAGTATTGGCATATCCAAATATCAGCCAGTCAACCAATGAAATGTCCTTCATTCTATATATCCTCCCACACTTTCTTTTATTTCCTCTACTTTGTGCTCTCAGCAGTTGGGGAATTTTAACTGGCACTTGGTAGCCCAAAAGACCAGAGCAAAAATATTACCTTTACCCTGTTCCACATAATTCTGCCCTGTTTTTTGCATTTTTCTGACCTCATGCTGTAGCTATAGATGCCAGCCTCGTCCACACCACTTTTGCTAACCATTGCCTGGCCAACCCCACAGCCAAGTCAGACATTTTCCAGCCTATATCACATGCTCCTTGAAATCAGGGGAGTGAACTGAAAGGCAAAGGTCAACTTGTTCCAACCGATTCTCTGATTTCCTAAACATAGACATCCCAGAGAGGGAGTTGTCTCCTGAAGAGATCCAGAGAAAACTGTTACAGCCAGGTGCTAAAGGCAAGTGGTCTAGGCAGATTGCTGAGGTTATGACCACAAGACCTGGACCCAGCCCCTGGCCATACCATGGAGGAGCTGGTGCTTCTCCAATCAGCCACCCCTAATTGGGTCCTTCTCCCAAAGTTTGATGTCTGGCCTGGCTAGATCCCAGTGCACTGCCTAGAATGTAATCAGCAGTGGTGGAGCATTCACTTCTTTTCCATGAGTTTCTCCTAATAAACACTCTTCCAGAAAGCCTGGTGTGTGCCTTCAGGCCATTAGCTCTAGTTTCCTCAACAAAACCCTCTATGTTTTAATTAGTTCTGAGGATCTTGAAATATTTTTAAATAATGACATAAAGTTAAAGAAAAAGTGAATAGCAAGAAAATAATTAATAATGGGTCAAACTTTGAATCAGTTGGTGAAGAAATTAGCAAAACACATGATAAGTTTCCATCTTCAAGCTTTTGTTTTCCAACTATAAAAACTCTGTTTATCTCCTAGTGATTAAAATGAGCAATCTTACTTATGACTCTTCCTGTCAAAAAGTTCTCTGATAAATTTCTTTAAAAGAAACATGGCAAAAATTTTAGTTCAGTTTCAGTTTTGTTTTGTCTACTTTTGTTTTCCATCTTTAACTCTTGTGGACAAGAGAACTGTAACTAATACAATCACTTGAGGTCCCAAGAATACTTGTATTAATTTCCCCAGCTCCTCTCCAAACCCATGTTTGATTGGAGTGAGGCAGCTGAATAAGGAAATTAAGTGGAGTCATGGCCAAGGTAGGCTGGTAATGATTGTGTACATTCAGGAACCATGCCTTCTCTGGGATCCTGGAAACTACACTGTGGGTAGAGAAAAAGGCAGAAGTCCAATGTCCAGAAGTAAAGACAAGCTGGAAACAATGAGGCTATCTAAATATCACCAAAGAGAAAACCAGGAAGGAGGTTGAGGCACAGACTGCATCAGATAGAATTTCTAGTTTTCTATTGTCTCCATTCCTAACTAGTTGGATTGACCCAACACTTTTGCAGAGTTCTGTCTGGGATCATTGCTCCTTGATGGTCTCTGCTGTCAAGCCTCTTGTCAGGGTCAGGCGTGGGGAGAGCTAGGAGTATACCTTAAACATGGACTTGATGTAGATCTCAGCAGTAGCAAAGGGGAAAACTCCTGACAGAGAGGCAGGTGGACATCAGGGAGATTTAGAAGTAGATAGAGGGCGCCTGGGTAGCTCAGTTGGTTAAGCGACTGCCTTCGGCTCAGGTCATGATCCTGGAGTCCCGGGATCGAGTGCCGCATCGGGCTCCCTGCTCGGCAGGGAGTCTGCTTCTCCCTCTGACCCTCTTCCCTCTCGTGCTCTCTGTCTCTCATTCTCTCTCTCTCAAATAAATAAATAAAATCTTTTTTAAAAATTTAAAAAAAAAAGAAGTAGAAGGCAGGGTTCAGAACATGCATGAAGCTCTGAGGGAGAGTTGCAGAAAGCTATAGGCAAATGTCAAGGCAGGTCTCCTTTTATGACTTTCCTTTTTCTGGGGAGCTTCAGGTTACTAGTTAGGGAACCAAGGGTCAGTTCAGATAAGGAGGAAGAGTGTGGTAGGCTGAATAATGCTCCCCCCCAAAGATGTCCACCCCCAAACCCTCAGAACCTGTGAATATGTTACTTTGTAGGGCAAAAGGGACTTTGCACATGTGATTAAGCATCTTGAGATGAGAAGACTGTCCTGGATTATCTTGTGGGCTCAATGTAATCACAAGGATCTTTGTAAGAGGAGGCAGATTTTGAGTCAGAGGATATGTGGTGAAGGAAGCAGAAGTCAGAGGGAGAAAGAGCTTGATTTGAACATGTTAGGCTGCTAGCTTTGAAGATGGAGGAAGGAGGCCACAAGCCAAGGAATATAGGCTTCTAGAACATAGAAAAGGCAAGGAAGCAGATTTTTTCCTTAGGGTCTCCAGAAGAAACACAACTCCACTGACATCTTGATTTTAGCTCAGTGAGCCCTATTTTGGACTTCTGACCTCTAGAACTATAAGATAATAAATGTTATTGTTTTAAGCTACGAAGAAAGATGCTAAACAAGAAGTTTGGGAAATAGTGGAACCATAGACAAAAAATCAACTCAGTCATCCCCTTACTTGAGGTGTTCCTTTACAGTCACTTATTCATTCGTTCAATAAACACTTAGTGAGCCAGGCTGCTAAATGCTGGAGCCAGAGTTAAGAATAAGACGGCTAAGGTTCATGACCTCAAGGAGCTAGTATGACATCCTTCTCTGGAAGGAACATTCTCCTCACTTTTTTTCTTGTTGGGAACTGTTTATACACGCTAACACAGCAAAACAGAAATGCTCCATAGACACCAAATATACACTCAAGCAAGGCAGATTAAATAGAGAGGTAAAAGCAGAATTTCATGACCTGAATACTGATTTCCTCCAATGAGGAAGAGATATAAAATTACATGAGTTAAAAGCAAATACCATGAACACTCAGATTTTTAAAAACTTTTGTCCTTCAGAGACCCTGGAATCATGCAAGGACCCCATGTTGGAAGGCTACAGAGAAAAATAAACTTCTGCTTGAAGCCTTAAGGGGAAAAGTACAGGGCTATATTGGGGACTTTACCAAGCAGATGGAAAAAGGGCAACTGCAAAATTTGAACTTTCTTGAGCAGTATGGAGAATCTAAAAATGGCTGGAGAATCATCTAGAAAGAATACTCAACCTCCAGTATAGGCTGGCTATTAGAATCCAACATGAAGGAGTGAAAAGAAAGACATAAAAGCAAGGTGTCTCCAAAAGGCTCTAAAGGAAGTTGAACAGAGCAGGGCAGGCAAACTTTTTCTATAAGGGTTAGACAGTAAATGTTAGGCTTTGCAGGCCACAGGGTCTCTGTCCCAAGTATTCATTACCACAATTGTAGTGGTGAAAGCAACTTCAGACAATATGTGAAAACAACTTCAGATAACATGTACATCAATAGGTACGGTTATGTACCAATAAAATTTTATTTACAAAAACAAGCACTGGCTATAATTTCCCAACCCCTGTAATAAGTATAGCTCATTTTGCAGTGAATTTAAAACCCAAAGATAAACTCAAATGCATGACATTTATGCTACCATCCCTCCCTGCCACATAACAAAACTTTTGTATGATGTCAAGCAAGTTATTTAATTTTAGTAAGTAGGCCTCTGTTTTCTCATCTTGTAATAGTATTTGCATCACGAGATTGTTATGAAGAGTGGATAAAATGATGTATTAGAATAGTAAATACCATGCCTGACCCATACTAAATAAATAAGAGAAGAAGCTATTGTTCTTGCCTTTGTCATCTCCAACAATCAGTTATGGCACACTGCTGATCAATAATTGTGTTCTTTCCACTTCTGCATGTGACATTATCAATTGATCTACTCTGGTACTAAAGTTGAAATCCATGCATCCATCCTATTCTTTGTCTTTTCGGGAACTATTCAAAATTTTACACCTCCTTCTTGTTTCACACCGTTTGTTTTCTTCCTTTTTAGCTGACTTTAAAAGCTTTGAAAAGCCAAAGTAGTTGTATAATAGCTTGAAGGACACAGCAGGCTATAACCAGTGTTCCAAGAGTTTTGTTCTGATTTAAAAATGAGCCTGAGGTGGGGATAAAAAAAGCCCTCAGCAGAAACAGTCTGTGAGGTCAGGGAGAAGGTAAACAAGCTATTTCCAGGAGCTAGAGAGCAAAACAAGAGCTATAGAAACAGGCCCAGGGACTCGGGGCCTAGGAAGGTTCTGGTAGGGAACATGGCATTAAAGGAATATAGTCCTCCTTTTATATTTTCTGTAAGCCTTAGGGTTCCTCAGATACCATCAACCATTACAGATAGGAAATATGCATAGAAGAAGAGGCTGATGCTGCCTTTTGAAGTTATTAGTCTTTTTGGCCCAGAAAAAGAGAATGATAGGAATTTCTTCTGATTACATATATGGAATTCTTTTCTGGCCCTTGCATTTCATTCTTCTTAAAAGCCAAGATAGGGTGTAGGTGTCTAAAGAATAACCCTAAGTTTGGAAAGTCAGGGGTCACCTCTTGCATGTGCCCAGAAGCCCTCCTCTTCTGGGAACTGCCTGTTTCCTCCCACTCCACCATTATGGGACATACCAGGAGTGGAGTTAGAACAATTGACAGCTAGACAGGAAAGCTCACGCTTTATCTCTGGGCATACCTGGACATCTGGTACGTTGACTCTTGACCAAGATAAGGGCAATGAGATTTATGATGTGCTATTTAAGATTTCTCACCACAAAAAAGAAATGGTAATTATATGACATGATGAAGGTGATAACAATCATTTTGCAATATACAAGTGTGTTAAATCAACACATTGTACACCTACACAATGTTATATGCTTGTTTCAATCAAGTTGGAAAACAATAACAAAAACAAGGAGGAGAGGGAAATAAAGATCCCAAACTCTCCTGAAGACTGCCCCACCCCTTCCCCTAAGTTCAGGACTTATAGACTTTCTGGACCATGTAGTTAGTACCACTGTAAACTTGAATCCATGTGAAGCACAGACTTACAGATCGAATTCACAGGGCAGAATCTCTTTGTTCTACCCAGAGCAAAAGCAAAAAAGTTACCTTTCCCTGATACTTTGAACCCTACCTATTTTAACATGTAATGTTTCCGTGGTTGATTGGCTCTAACATTTTCCAGTTTCCAATATGGTATATTCTTTGACCAATGAATTATTTCATAAACATATGAAAATACTCAACTTCATTCAAAATCAGGGAGGAGAAAATAAAAACAAGATATCACCTAATTTCCTTCTAATGGGAAAAAAAAATAGTTTGGATGGAGATGTGGAGATGGAGAAATTTGTACATTGCTGGTAGAAAGGTAAACCAATGAGTCATTTCAGAGAACAATTTAGAAACACCTAGTAAACCCGAAGGTGAGAGGCACAAAATCTATGAGTCGGCAGTTCCAATTCTAAAACTCTAAAATGTTCCCTAGAGAACACACTCACACAAATGAACAAAGATGTTTACTACAGCACTCTTTGTAAACACAAAAAATAGCAATAGCACACAACTGAATATGCACTAAAGCTTATTCTTGCAACAGATAGTATTATTTAAAATATATAAACTATAGATATGCAGAACTCATAAGCAGAACTCAAGAGCAGCAATAAGTGAAAAGAAAAAAAAATGATACTATAAGTTAATTCATAGTGATGGCTATATAGCTGTCTGAGAAAATATTTCCTGTAACTTTTTAGTGTTTCACATTTTTATTAAGTATACATATGTAATAAATCTGATATACTGATATGCAAGGAGACATTAAAAAAAGATATAGAAAGCAATAACTATTTTGGTGCTCACACATTGCTCCAGTTCCTTTTTTGGTCTCATCCTGGATCCTAGATTACAGAATATACTCTAGTTATCACTGTAAAAAACTATCTGTCTATCATTTATTAGCTAGGTTGAGTTGAATTTCTGTTACTGGTAACCAAAAAATATTCCTAAATAATCTTGAAATGATTCGAGGTTTTAGAGCATTCTTGCTTTCCTGCAATCTCCAAGCACCCTCGCCATGTGAGCATGCCCACTGAGGTGTAAAAGGAGTATATTTAGGGGTGGAATATTCTGCTAACTTTTATGGGCATACAGTTGCCCATATCACGTCAGGATTTGTGTGCAGGTTTCCAAGGAGAATAAAGGATGTCAGAGACTTGGAAATCCAAATTGAATTTATAAGCCAACAGTAAGTAGTTCCAAGAACACAAGATCCAGCTAGATCAAAAGCAAAAGTAAGAAATATTAGCTTGTGGTGTCTATGAACAGGGGAGAGAATGAGATGCTTGCCTGGCTTGCCCTTCTCCAGTCACCATATCATTGGTGTGTCCCCACGACCAGGTGAAAGATAAGTTCCCTGTAGTTTCCTATTAGACAAGAAGAATGTCTGGAGTTCTAGTTGAGCTTCTGTTCCAGGAGACAGAGCAGCCTCTAAATTATTCTCATCAATTGGGCCTTTATTCAAGGAATCACCCCACTTGAAACAAACCTGTCCGAATTAGGGCATGTCCCCCCTTCATTCTCTAGTGACTTTTTGGTCAGATTGTCCTCCTACAATTCCATTGCCACCTCATGAATGTAACCCTGCTTCCTTATGCTTCCATCCAATAACATCCTAACAACAGATATGTTTTAGTGTATGTCTTTGAATCAGGTATTTCTGTTCTCAGTGTAGGATATAAATATAAGATTCCCAAAGTAACTTTTATTATCTTTCTACATCCAGTATTTTATGACTTGGATCTCAGAATGATCTCAGACATGATAGGTAATTTTATGTGTCACTTTGACTGGGCCAACAGATGCCAGGATAGCTGGTAAACATTATTTCTGGGTGTGTCTCCGTGAGTGTATCCAGAAAGAGTTGGCAATTTAAAGAGTAAACTGGGTAAAGAAAACGTGGGCAGGAATCATCCAATCCACTGAGGGTCTGAATAGAACAAAAAGGTGGAGGAAGAGGAATTTGCTTTTTTGGTTGAGCTGGAACATTCACCTTCTCCTGCCCTCAATATGACTGCTCCCAGTTCTCAGGCTTTTGGCCTCAGATCAAGACTTATGTCATCACCCCCTTTCTCAACCTGTCATTTTCAGACCTTCAGACTCATACTGAATTTACACCACCTATTTTCCTTGTTCTCCAGCTCACAGATAGCAGATCATGGGACTTCTTAGCCTCCATAACCATATGAGCCAAGTCCTGTAATAATCTCCTCTCATATATACATACATGTATATATGTTCCATTGGTTCTGTTTCTCTGGACAACCCTAATACATCAGATAACCTTTATTTTTTAAAAAGAAAGTACTATTATATAATCTAACATAATAATCTAGTTCTTATTTTTTCATGGTTTCTTTATTTGTAATTGATTTTGTCTCATTGTTTTGCTATGTCTTTAGCTAGGTTCAAGCAAGTATATCACATCATTTGCATGACAGACTATTTTAAAACACACTCCTCTTTGTTTCATATTTTTCCTTTATTTTCAAAATATCTGCAGAGTTGCTTGCTTTTCTCAAAAACAATGTGAGATTTTTAGAAATCTTATTCAATTTTTTTTCCTGCATCACCCATATTTCACGTAAATTATTTCAAATGACTTTTTCAACATGCAAAAAAGAATTCATGTGAAATGTTTTTCTAAGTTGGTTCTCAGCAAATTGGAGAATAGGGAAAATGAAAGTATGAGCATACATTACGGAAATGACTACAATTTTATCATTGCACATCATTTAGGAGAAATTCTTGGCCAAAAATCAGAAAAGGGGTTTGTTCTTCTTCCCTGCCCTAAATTGATAAATTGGTTAATTTTAAAAAGCAGAGAATTTTAAAAAGTCTCAAAACTCCAAAAGACAAACATGAATCATAAGGGTTTTTGACCAAGATTTATATTTAATTTAAGATAATATTAACTAATAATTGTATATTAACCATACTCTTTTCCCAGCCCTCTACTCATGTGATTTCAATCTCTGATTGTTGCACGAATTTGAGCAGAACTGGAGACCCTCACCACACACCAAACCACATGTTCCTATCTGCAAGGGAGGGCAGAAGAGGTCTGTGTGCAGTCAGTTTCTATGGTTAAAATCAGGACTGTCCTTCCTCCTTACCAAATGACCTTTCCATCTTTTACATCCTCAATAATTCAGAGTAATGTCATCCAATCACAAATTTTCCTCTCTATTTGGGATTCTGGAACACTATATCAGCACTCTAATTTAAAAATACTATGAAGTGTTGAATATACAAAAATTCTCACAATATAGTAGGAACTCTATGGAATGGACACAACTTACTTCATTCTTTCAATTCTTTGCTTTAGTTAAACTACTTTAACTGGCACATCCCACCTCAGTCCTTCTTATTGATGGCTGCAGGAGTCCTTGAGGTCATATTAAATTCTTACATTTGACCAAGAAGAATGTTCATCTGGTTTGACAAGATCATAGTCCCAGTAAAATAATGGCATTCAGTGTAAAAATGACAAAAGTCCCAGTTTCCAGGCATGGGTACATTCACCCCAACAGTTCATAGAATACCATTCATAAGTTGTATTTCAACAGGTTACTAATTTACATAATATTTTTGGCTTGGGGTTGAGTTTAATTTCCAACTCTAAGCCTCTCCAGTTTTAATTAGCTTTTTACTTCTTGCAGAAAACCATGTTAATTTTAGCTTTATTCAGAATAAAATTATCAAAAACTGAAATGAATCCAAATTCTTCTCCACTCCTTGGGTCCAAGAAAGATGTTTGTGGCCCTAATCACCAGTGACCCAAACACTAAGGAGTTATATGAGTGCACTTCTTTCGTCGGCCAACAATACAATGAAATACCATTAATCTGGACCCTTATATCTTAACAGATATGGCCCTCAAAAAGGTACTGACAGTAACATCAACTGCTTTAATTCAACTGTCATACACAATTTTGACTCGTTCTTAGAACTGTCCAGCCTTTTCCTCTATTGTCCATGATCCATGAAAAATCAGGCATTTTTACAGTCTGCAATGCTATACATTTAGTAATATAAGTTAGAAGGATAAAAAAATCACCTGACATTTCTGTCAGGACTACCTTGACATTGTAACTTTCCAGCAGTCTCACTACCTCTGCACAACTGCACCTCTGTGAATCCTTTATCTTCTGTAGGCAGAATTTCATTCACACTTTATCTTTACTATCTTGCTATCATAAATCTGTCTTCCTGTGTATATCTGGAAATTAATTAAAATGATTCATTTTAAAACACTGCATTCCCCTTTCCTAAGCTTCTAAAATAAAGTTGTATTATTTTTATCATCATGTATCATAATATATAGTTTCATCTGAGGTCATGTTTTGACTACTAATTATTATCTGATTATTAATTCATATGATCTTTTTGACTAACCTTACTCACCACTGTAACAAAAATGTTCTCTGGCTTTGGCATTATAAGCCATGGTTGTTAGGTATATCATTGTTTTTATTCCCCTCACCATCTTCAGTAACCTAAATCCACTACTCTGCTAATAGAAACATTAAATTTATACTGACATTCACATTTTGCTAGTAGTACCTAAAATACCTAATTAATATGTCCACTCACCAACTGCCCAAAGTATGTTGTAGTAAATGCCATTGACTAACTATATCCCCTTGAGCCTTACACAGAGGCCTTTCAACTGAGGATCTTTCCCTGGAGAAAAGTGCTCTCTCTCTTCTCCCTTCCAGAGTAGGTTAGAAGTGTCAGAAAAATTAAGCTTCCCTCACCACCCAGGAACAACCCTCAACAATACTTGATGGCAGTAGGTGTACAAAAATCCCAAGTCCCTACTCATGAATAGAGGCACATGTCATACAAGGAATCCCAGAGTTCTCCCAAAGCCTTAAGCTCTAATTACCAACAGCAGTACTAGCTGATAATGTACCCCTTACTGGCTGCCCTTGCCTTTTTGGCTTACTTCCCCAGTCCTCTATACCAGCTTTAGATTATCTCCCTAATAAGAGCTTTAATTTCAATTTTTTTGAAAGGATTGATTCTGAGAAACCCAAACTCACACAAATAGCTTAGAGTCTATACACATAGCAATTGTCATTAACATTTGTGAGAAAGATGAAGGGATATATACTGCCATAAATCTTTCATTAGAAAGATAATTTCCAGAGATTCTATCAGCAGTGTCAATTCAAACTACCATAAGTTTTCCACAGAGAATTTATGCTGAAATACACAATGTCTAGACTTTGTATTGGTTTAGTGTAGTGAGAAAAATCAATCAGTCACTTGAATTGTTGAGAAGTTCAGGCAAAACAATGTACATGAGATCCAAGAAGACACACTAAAAGAATAAAAGGTAAAGGTTCAGCATATAGTAAAAGGGGTCTGAATTTGAAGATCTAGATCTACTGATTAAACTTGAAGCTTTTTGGGGTGCCTGGGTGGCTCAGTCGTTAAGCGTCTGCCTTCGGCTCAGGTCATGATCCCAGGGTGCTGGGATCGAGCCCTACATCGGGCTCCCTGCTCGGCAGAAGCCTGCTTCTCCCTCTCCCACTCCCCCTGCTTCTGTTCCCTCTCTCGCTGTGTCTCTCTCTGTCAAATAAATAAATAAAATCTTAAAATAAAATAAAATAAAATAAACTTGAAGCTTTTATCTGCTAGAAGTTCCAAAAGAAGCAGTGTGCTTAAACTTCCTTACACATTAACTTTATATCTTTACCGTATGCAGAAATTTTTCTCATAGCTTTTTTCCCTAAAAATTTTATAGACATTGCATCATTTTCATCTGGAAACATATATCTATATGAATAGATGTATATTTTAACAGAGAAATATGATGCCCCAATTTTTATATTTCCATGGCAAATAGCCTATTTATTTCTTTTTGTATTCTTGTAGGATTATTTTTTAATCCCAGGGATAAATGGTAAAAATGTCAATCTGTGAATATCATTATTTCAGCTTTATATTTGGAAAGTCCCTTCAATGCGAAAACTTAAGTTGTTTAGAATTTTCTTGTAACTTATTTGAGCATTGTTTCTTTGCACCACATGTTTATCACCTTCTCTTTATATCAAGTGTATGTACTTTAGATCTCTTGTTCTTTTTATATGACAAAGATTTTATGTATGTAAAAATTGTATTTGTATATGTGGTTTAGTTCTCTGTTCTTTAAGTCTTCTATCCTTTCATTCATGATTTCATGGCTTTACCATTTTCTTCTGAATTCTTGGAGAAGTCATCAATTCCATCTTGAAAATCACTAATTTGTCCAGAAACTTCTGTGACTTCTGAACGCTTGAAGACCTCTGACTTAGTTCTGTGCTGTCTCTGCCCAAACCCCAGAGAGGAAATATAGGGCAAAAGAAGAGAATCATTTGTGGGGAAGCAAGCTATTCAAACAGGGGTTCTTAACCCTAGAGTTGCCCATGGGTAGAATTTAGGGATGTCCATGAAGTTGGATGGGAGAAACAGTTTACCTCTAACAAAATATAATAATCTTTCCATAGTTTACAAACGAGGGTAGAGTTAGCAGTGTTGTCAGCAACAGAAATAATAGAAAGTATAGCTATTTACATGTCAAATAACAGTGGTTACATATATTACAAAAAATCATTTACATGTTCACCACTTTGAAATTACAGAAGTCATTTATCAACTCTCCATATTAATGTAATCCTAATCAATATGCCAAAAAGATTGCTCATGGAACTTGAAACTGATCCCAAAATTCATTCAGAAGATTGGGGGCCAAGAGTAGTCATAAATATTCTGAATAAGAAAAATAAAAAGCATCAATATCAAGTCACTATTAAGGTATAGAACTTTCTGAACAAAACAATGTGGCATTAATGCATAGAGAACAGAACAGAGAAAGGAGATTAGATGCAGATTCACACAGCAATCAGAATTTTGTAATTGCCATTACAAAGCAGCAGGAGAAAGTATAAACTATTCAAATATGGTCCTGGAATATTTGGATGCATATTTGGGGGAAAAATAAGACTCATAACCCAGTAGAAGGAAGTATAAATTCCAGATAGATTAACAACTTATTTTTTTGATAGATTAACAATTTAAAAAGAAAAGGCAAAACTTTAAAACTTGGAATCTGAGGGTAAAAAAACTCCTTAAACAAGACATAAAATGCATGAGAGGAATGATGAGTTTCACTACATTGTAATTAAATGAGAAAAGATTCATGGATGGGATGCTTGGGTGGTTCAGGTTAAGTGACTGCCCAGAGTCCTGGAATCGAGTCCAACATCAGGCTCCTTGCTCAGTGGGGAGCCTGCTTCTCCCTTTGCCTGCTCTGCCTGCAGCTCTTCCTGCTTGTTCTCTCTCTCTCTGTCTGACAAATAAATAAATAAAATCTTAAAAATAAAAAGATTCATGGACAAAATTCAATTATAAGATACTGAATGAGAAGAGATATTTTTAAACTATGGAACCATTAAAAGGTTGTTATCCACAATAAGGGTATCTTATAAATAAAATGAAAAAATTGCAAATATGATAACAAGCAATTCATAGAACATGGCTTGCCTCACTGGTAATCAAAGGAAGAAAAATTAAAATAATAGTCAAATATTATTTTACATCTATCATGTTAGAAAATATTAAATATCTTCTCAATTGAAAAATGAATAAACAAACTGTGAGAGAAATATGTAATAAATTTCTTTATAGCAATTAACATGAATGTGCCAGGCCACATACAACAATAGGAATAAATCTTAAAAAATATAATGTCAAGAAAATAAACCAAGTATCTAAAGAATACATCCAGATGATACCATTTGTGTAAATATCAAAAAAATTAAAAATAATTTTACATATTATTTAAGGATAATACATATATTGAAAATATCAAAAGTATATCACCAACTTCAGGATAATGGCTAACTCCAGAAAAGGAGAAACGGAAATAAGATAGAAAGTATTATAGTGTAAGTTCCAATTCTATCAATGATATTTTTTTAAAGATTTTATGTATTTATTTGACAGAGAGAGAAAGGCAGACAGAGAGGGAGAAGCAGGATCCCCACTAAGCAGAGAGCCTGGCACGGGGCTTGATCCCAGAACGCTGGGATCATGACCTGAGCTGAAGGCAGATGCTTAACTATCTGAGCCATCCAGGCACCCCTCTATCAATGATATTTAATATTTAAAATCTGCAGTAAAATTTTATTTATTTATTTTATATTTTAAGAGGTTTATTGCAAGGACTTGGGTTACACAGTTGTTGGAGTGACTAGGCAAGTCTGAAATCCCTAGAACAGGCAAGAAAGGAGGCTGGAACTCTTAGGCATATGTTGAAGTTATACTCCAAAGACAGAATTTCTTCCTCAAGGAAGCCTAAATTCTGTTCTTAGGTCCTTTCAACTGTTTGTATCAGGCCCACCCAGGTTGTTGAGGAAAATCTCCTTTACTTTTAATTAATTAACTAATTAATTAAATTGATCAATCAATTAAATTAATCATTTAAAAGATTTATCTATTTTAGAGAGACAGAGAGTGATAGGGAAGGACAGAGATAGAGAGAGTCTTAAGCAGACTCCATGCTGAGTGTGGAACCTGAGATGGGGCTCAGTCTCACAACCCTGAGATCACAACCTGAGCTGAAACCAAGAGTTGGACGCTGAACTGACTTGCCACACAGGCACCTCAATTATTTTTTAATTGAAGTAGAGTTGATGAACATTGTAATAGTAGCTGTAGTAATCAAAACAATATGGTACTGACACAAAAAAGGACACATAGATCAAAGAAACAAGATAAGAGAGCCCAGGAATAAATCCAAGCTTATTAATATAGGACAAAGAAGGCAAGAATATACACTGGAGAAAAGACAGTCTCTTCAGGAAATGGTGTTGGGAAAAATGGACAGTGACATGCAAAAGAATGAAACTGAACCACTTTCTTAAACCATACACAAAAATAAACTCAAAATAGATTAAAGACCTAAATGTAAGACCTGAAACCACAAAACTTCTAAAAGACAACATAGGCAGTAATCTCTTGGACACTGGCCTTAGCAACATTTTTCTGGATGTCTCCTCAGTCAAGAAAAACAAAGCAACAGTAAACTATTGTGACTACATCAAATAAAAAGCTTTTGCACAGCAAAGGAAACCAGCAACAGAACAAAAAGGTAACATACTGAGTGGGAGAAAAGCCTTGCAATGACATATCCAATAAAAGGTTGATATCCAAAATATAAAAAGAACTCATAACCCAACACCAAATACCCCAAATAATCTGATTGAAATATAGACAGAGGACCTGAACAGATATTTTTCCAAAGAAAACATACAGATGGTCAATAAGCACATGAAAAGATGTTCAACATCACTAATTATCAGGGAAATGCAAATCAGAACCATACTGATATATTGCCTCACACCCCTCAGAATGGCTATTATCAAAAAGACAAGAAATAACAAGTGTTAGGAGGATGTGAAGATAAAGGAACCCCTGTGCACTGTTGGTGGGAATGTAAACTTGTGCAGCCACTATGGAAAATAGCATGGAGGTTCCTCAAAAATAAAAAATAGAAATACCATACTATCCAATAATTTCACTGCTGGGTATTTACCCAAAGAAAATTTAAAGACTAATTTGAAAAGATATATGCACTCCTGTTTCTTGCAGCATTATTTACAATAACCAAGATACAGAAGTAACCTAAGTGCCCACTGATAGATGAATGGATAAAGAAGATGTGGATTTTATATATCTCTACAGGAATATTACTCAGCCATAAAAATGAATGAAATCAGGAGGAGCAAGATGGCGGAGGAGTAGGAGACCTAAATTTCATCTGGTCCCAGGAATTCAGCTAGATAGGGATCAACCATTCTGAACACATACAAACTCAACAGGAGATTGAAGGAAAGAATAGCAGCAACCCTCTGAACAGAAAAGCGACCACTTTCTGGAAGGTAGGACGACCGGACAAGTGAATCCAAGGTGATATTCGGGATTATAGACGGCGGGGGAGGGGACCTCTGTCAGCCGATACTGGCAAGTGATAGAGAAGCAGAGCACAAAATCAGAACTTTTAGAAGTCAGCCCTGCTGAGGGACGCCGCTCCAGTGGCTAAGCGGGGGGTGGAACCCTTGCTGGGACAGTGTGGTCTCAGGAACCTCGGGGTCACAGAAAGACTGGGGGTGCCTGAGTGCAGCAGAGCTCCCAGGTATTGGAGCGGGGAAGCCGGCTGCAGGACAGAGCTGAGGAGTGGGATCTTAGCTCGGGGTTGCCATAAACCATGATCCACGGCACAGTCAGTCCACTGCTTTTCCAGCAGGGACTCAACAAGCAGTAGATCCAGGGAGACTCCCCTTCCTCCCCTGGGAGGAGTGGCGTGGGAGCGCACCACAGGGATCTGCTGGGTTTGGAGACTCCACACCGAGTTGGGTGCCAGAGATAGAAATGCTCAGTCACAGGCTGGGTGAGCACGGAGTGCGGCCAGAGACCGGGGAGATGGGAGTGATTGACTGCTTTTCTCTGGGGGCACACTGAGGAGCAGGGCCCTGAGTTTTCAGCTCCTCCAGGGCGGAGATTGGGAGGCCGCCATTTTCACTCTCAGCCTCCAAAACTGTATGGAAAGCTCCCAGGGAACAAAAGCTCCGGAGACCAAACCCGAGCAGATTACTTAGCACGGACCTGGCAAGGGCAGGGCAATTCCGCCTCTGGCAAAGACATTTGGGAACCACGGCAACAGACCCCTCCCCCAGAAGATCAGCAAGAACAGCCAGCCAAGACCAAGTTTACCGATCAATGAGAACGGCAGAACTCTACGGCTAGGGAAATACTGCACATAGAATTATGGCTTTTTTCCCCTGATTCTTTAGTCTTTCAAAGTTAATTTTTTTTTAACTTTCTTTTTCTTTGCTTTTCTTTTTTTTTTTTGAATTTCTCTTTTTCCCTTTTTCAACCAACATCTTATCAATACCTTTTTTAAAAAAATCTTTTTTATTTTTCATTTTTAGAGTCATATTCTATCCCTTCATAGTAGTTAACCTTATTATTAGTATATATATATAAGATGCTCTCTCTTTAAAATTTTAGGATACAGTTTCTTCTAACAGACCAAAATATACCCTAAATCTCTACTGTATGTCTTTGTTCTAGGCTCCTGCCTGATCGCATTCTCTCCATTTTTTTTTTAAATCCTCTTCTTTCTTTTTCAACCAACATCTTATCTTATCAATTCCTTTTATAAAATCTTTAATAATTTTCATCTTTACAGTCATATTCCATCCCTTCATCATATTTACCCCTATTTTTGTACATATATAAGTTTTCTTTCTTTAAAATTTTGGGAGGTACTTTCTTTTAACAGACCAAAATATGCCCAAAATCTAGTGTGTGGCACTGATCTATGCACCAGCCTGATCATATTTGATCATATTCTGTTTTTTGTTTGTTTCTTTGTTTGTTTTTATCTTTTTCTTTTTTTTAAATTCTTTTTTCTTTCTTTCCCTTTTTTCCCCCAGTTTCAGGTCTCTTCTGATTTGTTTAGTGTATATTTTTCTGGAGTCGTTGTTACCCTGTTAGCATTTTGTTCTCTCATTCATCTATTGTTCTCTGGACAAACTGACAAGACAGAAAAAATCACCTCAAAAAAAAACAAGAGGCAGTACCGACTGCCAGGGACCTAATCAATATGGACATTAGTAAGATGTCAGAACTAGATTAAGAATGATAATTTTAAAAACTCTAGCTGGGCTTGAAAAAAGCATGGAAGATATTAGAGAAACCCTTTCTGGAGAAATAAAAGAACTAAGATCTAACCAAGTCGAAATCAAAAGGCTATTGATGAGGTGCAATCAAAAATGGGGGCGCTAAATGCTAGGATAAATGAGACAGAGAGAGAATCAGTGATATAGAGACCAAATGATGGAAAGTAAAAAAGCTGAGAAAAAGAGAGATAAACAACTACTGGATCACAAGGGCAGAAGTCAAGAGATAAGTGATACCATAAGATGAAACAATATTAGAATAATTGGGATCCCAGAAGAAGAAGAAGGAGAGAGAGGGGCAGAAGGTATATTGAAGCAAATTATAGCAGAGAACTTCCTTAATTTGGGGAAGGAAACAGGCATCAAAATCCAGGAGGCACAGAGAATCCCCCTCAAAATCAATAAAAATAGGTCAACACCCCGACATCTAATAGTAAAACTTATGAGTCTCAGAGACAAAGAGAAAATCCTGAAAGGAGCTCAGGAGAAGAGATCTCTAACCTACAATGGTAGAAACATTAGATTGACAATGGACCTATCCACAGAGACCTGGAGGCCAGAAAAGACTGGCATGATATATTCAGTGCAATAAATGAGAAAAATATGCAGAAGGAGAGATAAAAAGCTTCCAGGACAAACAAAAACTAAAGGAATTTGCAAACACGATACCAGCCCTACAAGAAATTTTGAAAGGGGTCCTCTAAGCAAAGAGAGAGCCTAAAAGTAACATAGACCAGAGAGGAACACAGACAATATACAGTAACAGTCACCTTACAGGCAATACAATGGCACTAAATTCATATCTTTCAATAGTTACCCTGAATGTACATGGGCTAAATGCCCCAATCAAAAGACACACGCTATCAGATTGGATAAAAAAACAAGACCCATCGATATGCTGTCTGCAAGAGACTCATTTTAGACCCAAAGACACCCCCAGATTGAAAGTGAGGGGGTGGAAAACCATTTACCATGCTAATGAACACCAAAAGAAAGCTGGGGTGGCAATCTTTATATCAGGCAAATTAGATTTTAAACTGAAGACTATACTAAGAGATGAGGAAGGACACTATCCCTTACTTAAAGGGTCTATCCAACAAGAAGATCTAACAATTATAAATATCTATGCCCCTAACATGGGAGCAGCCAATTATATAAGGCAATTAATAACAAAAGCAAAAAACACATCAACAACAATACAATAACAGTGGGGGACTTTAACACCCCCCTCACTGAAATGGATAAATCATCTAAGCAAATGATCAACAAGGAAATAAAAACTTTAAATGACACACTAGACCAAATGGACTTCACAGATATATTCAGAACATTCCATCCCAAAGCAACAGAATACACATTCTTCTCTAGTGCCCATGGAACATTCTCCAGAATAGATCACATCCTGGGTCACAAATCAGGTCTCAACCAGTACCAAAAGACTGGGATCATTCCCTGCCTATTTTCGAACCACATTGTTTTGAAACTAGAACTCAATCACAAGAGGAAAGTCAGAAAGAACTCAAATACATGGAGGCTAAAGAGCATCCTACTGAAGAATGAATGGGTCTACCAGGAAATTAAAGAAGAATTAAAAATATTCATGGAAACCAATGAAAATGAAAACACCACTGTTCAAAATCTTTGGGATGCAGCAAAGGCAGTCCTAAGAGGAAAGTATATAGCAAATACAAGCCTTTCTCAAGAAACAAGAAAGGTCTCAAGTACACAACCTAACCCTACACCTAAAGGAGCAGGAGAAGGAACAGCAAATAAAGCCTAAACCCAGCAGGAGAAGAGAAATCATAACGATCAGAGGAGAAATCAATGAAATAGAAACCAAAAGAACAGTAGAACAGATCAACGAAACTAGAAGCTGGGTCTTTGAAAGAATTAACAAGATTGATAAACCCCTGGCCAGACTTACCAAAAAGAAGGAGAAATGACCCAAATCAACAAAATCATGAATGAAAGAGGAGAGATCACAACCAACACCAAAGACATACAAACAATTATAAGAACATGTTATGAGCAACTATATGCCAGCAAATTAGATAATCTGGAAGAAATGGATGCATTCCTAGAGATGTATCAACTACCCAAACTGAACCAGGAAGAAATAGAAAACCTGAACAGACCTATAATCACTAAGGAAATTGAAGCAGTCATTAAAAATCTCCCAACAAACAAAAGCCCAGGGCCAGATGGCTTCCCAGGGGAATTCTACCAAACATTTCAAGAAGAATTAGTACCTATTCTTCTGAAACTATTCCAAAAAATAGAAATGGAAGGAAAACTTCCAAACTCATTTTATGAGGCCAGCATTACCTTGATCCCAAAACCAAAGACCCCATCAAAAAGAATTACAGACCAATATCCCTGATGAACATGGATGCAAAAATTCTCACCAAAATACTAGCCAATAGGATCCAACAGTACATTAAAAGGATTATTCACCACAACCAAGTGGGATTTATCCCTGGGCTGCAAGGTTGGTTCAACATCCGCAAATCAATCAATGTGATACAGTACATTAACAAAAGAAAGAACAAGAATCATATGATGCTCTCAATAGATGTAGAAAAAGCATTTGACAAAGTACAGCAACCTTTCTTGATCAAAACTCTTCACACTGTAGGGATAGAGGGTACATACCTCAATATCATAAAAGCCATCTATGAAAAACCCACAGCGAATATCATTCTCCATGGGGAAAAACTGAGAGCTTTCCCCCTAAGGTCAGGAACACTGCAGAGATGTCCACTATCACCACTGCTATTCAACATAGTATTAGAAGTCCTAGCCACAGCAATCAGACAACAAAAAGAAATAAAAGGCATCCAAATCAGCAAAGAAGAGAAACTCTCACTGTTTGCAGAGGATATGATATTTTATGTGGAAAACCCAAAAGACTCCACCCCAAAACTGCTAGAACTCATACAGGAATTCAGTAAAGGGGCAGGATATAAAATCAATGTACAGAAATCAGTGGCATTCCTATACCCCAACAACAAGACAGAAGAAAGAGAAATTAAGGAGTCAATCCCACTTACAACTGCACCCAAACCGTAAGATACCTAGGAATAAATCTAACCAAAGAGGCAAAGGATCTGTACTCAGAAAACTATAAAATACTCATGAAAGAAATTGAGGAAGACACAAAGAAATGGAAAAACGTTCCATGTTCATGGATTGGAAGAACAACTATTGTGAAGATGTCAATGCTACCTAGAGCAATCTACACATTCAATGCAATCTCCATCAAAATACCATCCACTTTTTTCAAAGAAAGGGAACAAATAATCCTAAAATTTGTATGGAACCAGAAAAGACCCCGCATAGCCAGAGGAATGTTGAAAAAGAAAAGAAAAGCTGGTGGCATCACAATTCCGGACTTCCAGCTCTCTTACAAAGCTGTCATCATCAAGACAGTATGGTACCGGCACAAAAACAGACACATAGATCAATGCAACAGAATAGAGAGCCCAGATATGGACCCTCAACTCTATGGTCAACTAATCTTCGACAAAACAGGAAACAATATCCAATGGAAAAAAGACAGTCTCTTCAACAAATGGTGTTGGGAAAATTGGACAGCCACATGCAGAAGAATGAAACTGGACCATTTCCTTACACCACACACAAAAGTATAAAAATGGTTGAAAGACCTCAGTGTGAGACAGGAGTCCATCAAAATCCTAAAGGAGAACTCAGGCAGCAACCTCTTCAACCTCAGCCGCAGCAACTTCTCCTAGAGACATCGCCCAAGGCAAGGGTAGCAAGGGCAAAAATGAACTATTGGGACTTCATCAAGATAAAAAGCTTTTGCACAGCAAAAGAAACAGTTAAAAAAACCAAAAGACAACCGACAGAATGGGAGAAGATATTTGCAATCATATGAGATAAAGGACTAGTATCCAAAATCTATAAAGAACTATCAAACTCAACACCCAAAGAACAAATAAATGATCCCATCAAGAAATGGGCAGAAGACATGAACTGACATATTTCCAAAGAAGACATCCAATGGCCAACAGACACATGAAAAAGTGCTCAACATCGCTTGGCATCAGGGAAATCCAAATCAAAACTTCAATGAGATACCACCTCACACCTTTCAGAATGGCTAAAATTAACAAGTCAGGAAATGACAGATGTTGGCAGGGATGTGGAGAAAGGGGAACCCTCCTACACTGTTGGTGGGAATGCAAGCTGGTGCAACCACTCTGGAAAACAGTATGGAGATTCCTCAAAAAGTTGAAAATAGAGCTACCATACGACCCAGCAATTGCACTACCCGGTATTTACCCCAAAGATACAAATGTAGGGATCTGAAGGGGTACATGCATCCCGATGTTTATAGCAGCAATGTCCACAATAGCCAAACTATGGAAAGAGCCAAGATATCCATCAACAGATGAATGGATAAAGAAGATATTATATATATATATATTTATATTATATAAATATATATATTTATATATATATATATATATATATATATAAAACACAATGAAATATTATGCAGCCATCAAAAGGAATGAAATCTTGCCATTTCTAACGACATGGATGGAACTGGAGATTATTATGCTGAGCAAAATGTCAATCAGAGAAAGACATGTATCATATGATCTCACTGATATGAGGGGTTCTTAATCTCAGGAAACAAACTGAGTGTTGCTGGAGTGGTGGGGGGTGGGAGGGATGGGGTGACTGGGTGATAGATATTGGGGAGGGTATGTGCTATGGTGAGTGCTGTGAATTGTGTAAGTCTGTTGAATCACAGACCTGTACATTTGAAACAAATAATACATTATATTTAAAAAAAAAAAAAAGAAGAAGAAGATAGCAGGAAGGGGAAAATTAAGGGGGGGAATCGGAGGGGGAGATGAACCATGAGAGTCTATGGACTTTGAGAAACAAACTGAAGGTTCTAGAGGGGAGGGGAGTGGGGGATGGGTTGGCCTGGTGATGGGTATTAAAGAGAGCACGTACTGAATGGAGCACTGGGTATTATACGCAAACAATGAATCATGGAACACTACATCAAGAACTAATGATGTAATGTATGGTGATTAACATAACATAAGAAAAAAAAAGAAAAAAAAATGAATGAAATCTTGTTATTCATGACAACATGGATAGGCCTACAGGGTATCATACTAAGTGAAGTGAGTCAGACAAAGACAAATACCATATGATTCCACTTATATGTGGAATCTAAAAACAAAACAAAGAAACAAAAACCAGAAAAAGACTCATAAATATAGAGAAAAACTGGTGGTTGCCAGATGGTAAAGGTGGAGGGATAGGTAAAATAGGTGAAGAGTATTAAGAGGTACAAATTTCTCTTTATAAAATAAATAAGTCACATGGATGAAAAATACAGCATAGGAAATATAGTCAATAATATTAAAATGATGTTGTAGGTGATGGATGGTAACTACATTTACCCTGGTGAGTACTGCATAAGTATATAATTATTGATTCACTATGTTGCAGTAAAGTTATTTTTAAAAATATCATATGTTAAGGGCACCTGGGTGGGTCAGATGGTTAAGCATCTGCTTTCAGCTCAGGTCATGATCCCAGAGTCCTGGGATCAAGTCCCGTATCCGGCTCCCTGCTCAGCAGAGAGCCTGCTTCTCCCTCTGCCTCTACCTGTCTCTCTCTCTCTTTCCCTGTCTCTCATGAATAATAAAATCTTTAAATAAAAATAAATAAAAATAAAATAATAAAATAAAAATATCGCATGTTAAATCTGGATTATGGGCATATGGCTTTTTATTATATTGCCCTCTATTTGTATCTGAGTATTTAAAATATTTTGTAATTAAAAATGATTTCCTTATTCTGATGTTCACATTAATCTAATTAAAAATATTTTCACAAATGAATGTATTTTTTTCAGTGCTGGATATACACAGTTTTGTTTTAGGCCAGAGTCTGAAATTAGTTTCACTGATCCAAAATCAAGGTATTAGCTGAGTGGAGGCTCTAGGAAAGAATCTGTTCCTCACTCCTTCCAGCTTTTGGTAGCTACCTTGACATGTGGTCACATCACTCCAATCTCTACCTCCATGATCACATTCTTCCTCCTCTTCTCTGTGTCTCAAATCCCCCTCTGCCTCTAATAAGGATACTTGGGATTAAACTTAGAAATTTTAAAATAAAAATCCAAAATAATTTTCTTATGTTTAAATCCCTAATATAATCACATCTGCAAAACCCCTCTTTATAAAGTAACATTTACAAGTTTCAGAAATTAAGACCTGTTATCTTTGGGTGGCCATCATTCAGCCTACTATAAATACATTTCTAAATGATTCATGGGTCAAAGATGACATTATATGGAAAATCAGAAAATATTTTGGATAAAAAGAGATAAAGCTACAAAATTCAAAAAAATTTCAGATGTAGCTAAAGCAGTGATTAGAAGGAAATTTATAGCATTAAATGCTTATATTAGAAAAGAAAGAGCTCAAATCAATGATCTGAAATTAAATCTTAAAAAACTAGATAAAGAAGAGCAAATTAAAGCCAAAACAAGGAAATTATAAAAACAAGAGCAGAAATCAATGCAATTGAAAACAAAAAAACAATGAAATCAAAAGTTCTGTTATACTGTTATAATCACCTTGATAGAACACAAAATTGTCATTGCATCCAACTCATCCAAATGTCAAAATGAATGATGTAAAATAACAGCTAACATTCATGACCTATATTCCTTTTCATTCTTTGGAAACAACAATAAAAGTAATAATTCAGCCAAATTGATCAAAAAATAAAAAGTGAGAAGCACAAATTGTCAGTAACAAGACTGAAAGAGTAACATCACTATAGATCATACAGACATTAAAAGGACAATACTGAAGTGAATTTTTATCTTTTACCAATAAATTCAAGAATACATATGAAATGCATAAATTCCTTGAAATTTAATATTCTAGATCTATTAAATAAATGAATTTGTAGTTAAAAACCTTTTGATAAAGAAAAATTCTGGCCCAGATGGCTTCACTGGTAAGTTATACCAAATTTTTTTTTATTGTGGTAGAAAGATTTAACATGAGATCTACCCTCTTAGAAAATTTTTAAGTATATAATATATTGTTAACTCTACGTACAATATTTTATAGTAGGTCAGTGTTTAAGGAAGAAACAATACCAAGTCTATGAAAACTTTCCCAGAAAATAAAAGTGGGGAGAATACATCCCAACACATGCTATGAAGCCAGAATGATTCTTTTTTTCCTAAAGATTTATTTTTTTATTTTAGATGGAGGAGAGGCAGAGGGAGAGAGAATCCTGAAGCAGAGTCCCCACTGAGTGCCGACACCCCCCCACACACACTTAGGGCTCAATCCGAGGATCCTGGGATCATGACCTGAACCCAAATCAAGAGGTGGCCACTTAACCAACTGAGCCACCCAGCTGCCCCAAAGCCAGAATTATTCTAATAAGAAAAACAGAAAAGAAATACGAGAGAAAATAATACAAATCAACATTCCTCATACCTAAAGAATTCTTAATAAAATATTATCAAGTCAAATCTAGGAAGTATGACAAGAAAAATATATACTGATCAAGTGGAGTTTGTCTCAGGAATACAAGATCAATTCAATCAGTGAGATTTATCATATCAATAAACCAAAAAGGACAAACTGTATGATCAACTGAATAGATTGAGGAAATTCATTTGGCATAATTCAACAGTCATGATAAAAACTCTCAACAAATATGTATAGAAGAGAATTTTCTCAACCAAATAATGCAAAACCATAGCTAACATCTTATATAATGGTGAAAAAATGAGTACTTTCCATCTAAGACTGGGACTAAGTCAAAGATGTTAACTTTCATCACTTCTATTAACACTATCCTAGAGATCCTAATCAGTGCAAAAAGATAAAAAAAAACAATAACAATAGCAAATATTTAGATTGGAAAGAAAGAAGTAAAATCATCTTAATTCACAGATAACTGTGTATGTAGAAAATCCCAAATAATCAAAACTAATAAGCTACTTCAGCGTGATTGCCAGAAACAAAGTCAATGTGCAAAAATCAATTACTTTTTTTTACACTAGCAATGATCCATTGGAAATTAATTCTTTTAAACAATAGGATTACAAAATAAGAAATACTTAGGGATGAATTTAACAAAATATATGTGAGATCACACACTGAAAAATACAAAACATGACAAAGTAATGAAAGACCTAAATAAAGGTAGAAATATATTATTTTCATGAATTGGAAGATTCAATATTTTTAAGGTGTCAATTCTTTAATATTAATTTATTGCAATCTGTTATAATCACAATCAAAACCTCAGCAGGCTATTTTTTATTATTTTTAAAGAAATAAAAAATAGAGCAGTTTCAAGTTCACAGCAAAACTGAGAAGAAGGAACAGAGATTTCCCATATACTTGACTCCACACATGCAAAGCTTTCCCCATTACCAACATCACTCACCAGGGGGTATATTTGTTACAAGTGATGAACCTACACATCATAATTACCTAAAGTCCATAGTTTACATTAAGGTTCAATCTTGGTATTGTCTATTCTATGGCTTTAGACAAATGTATAATGACATGAATCCATCAGTATATTATATACATTATGCTTTCACTGCCCTAAAAATCCTATGTATTCTACCTATTTATCACTTCTTCCCCTCTTACCATGGCAATCACTGACCTTTAATTAGGTCATGATTTTGCTTTTTCCAGAATATCACATAGTTGGAGTCATATAATAAGTAGTCTTTAAAGATTGGCTTCTTTCACTTGGTAATATACACTTAAAGTTACTAATTGCATGTCTTTTCATAGCATAGTAGATCTTTCCCTTTTAGTGCTGAATAATATTCCACTATCTGGAGTACAACAGTTTTATCTATTCACCTACTGGCAGACATCTCAGTTGCTTTTAGGTTTTGGCAATTGTGAATAAGGCTACTATAAGTATCTATTTTCAGGCTTTTGTATGGACACAAGTTTTCAACTCCTTTAGGTAAATTCCAAGGAGTGCAATTGTTGGATCACATGGGAAGAGTATGTTTAGTGTTGTAAGAAATTGCCAAAACTGTCTTCCATCATGCCTCTACCATTTTGCATTCCTGTACCATATGGAAAAAAGTGATCCTTACATTATACCATATTCAACTCAAAATTGCTTACCAAAATTCTTACAAAAATATATGAGATAAAATTATAAAGGTTGGAGGAGGCAATATGAGAGAAAAATCTTTTTGACATTAGGGTAAGTTAAAAAAAGTCTTAGAAAAAATGTCTTAGGACATACAAAGCACAAACCAAAACAAAAATTATTCTTTTGAAATACACAATTAGGAAAACAAGAAGATAATGTACAGACTTGGAAAAATACTCACAAAACAAATATCTGATAGAGGATTATCTGATATCTGATCCAGAACACATAAACAACTCTCAAAACTCAGTAATAAAAAGACAAATAACCCAATTAAAAAAAAAAAAAACTGGCCAAAATATTTTAACAGATACTTCACCAAAGAAAATATGGCAAGTAAGTACTTGAAAAGCTACTCAACTTCATTATTTATTGGAGAAATACAAATAAAAATCACAATGATCTACCACTATACACCTGCCTCAAATTAAGAAAACTGAGAATACCACATGCAGGTAAGGGTACGGAGCAACTGGAATTCTCATACCTTGTTGCTGACTGCTACTGTCACTTTAGTCACAGTTTCTAAGTGGCAGTTTCTCATGAATCAATTCCACTCCTGGATATTTTACCTGGGAAAAATTAAAACATATTTCCATTAAAAAAACTGTCTTCAAATGCTTACAGCAACTTTATTCATAAAAGCAGACAAGTAGAAAAACAAAATGTCCACCAAGTTTTGAATGAATAAACAAATTGTGGTATATCCCTAGCATGGAATACTACTCATCAATAAAAAAGGAGTGAACTACTTATATACAAGCAATAACATGGATGGATCTCAAATGCATTACTAAGTGAAAACAAATCCACTCACAAAGGATGCATAATGTATGATTTAACTTAAACAACAGTCCAGAAGAGTCAAACTTATAAATGGAGAAATCAGACCAGTGGTTGTGAGGGGCTGAGGACAAAGATGAGTCAAGTGTTAACTCTTAAGGAGCATGAGGTTATATTTCAGGGTGATGAAAGACTTTATTTTGATTCTGATTGCAATGTGGGCTTGATAGAACACACAGAATATACACTTACAAAGATCCAATTTTACTGTATGTAAATTATACTTCAATAAACCCAACTTAAAAAAAACACTGTAATTGTTCTTCAGGTCATAATAATTTTAATTTAGTTGTGATTTCAATTTGTTTAATATTCTTGTTTGTTCATCATTACATTTTGAACTCATTTGCCTTGACATCTTTCCCACCCTATTTTGGTGATTTTCAACTTTCATAAAATCATCACACAAACTTTTCAGTACACATACAGAATCTGCTCCAGATGCATGGAATTAGAACAACTTTTGAGAGGGAATAGACATAATGTTTGAACATGTAGACTCTGGACATAGACTGTGTTTGAGTTCTGGCTCCATTACTTACTGTTTTTGTCTAACCTTGAAAAAGGTTAACACTTTGCCTTAGTTTTATAACTTACAAAATGGGGATCATTATAGTACCTACCTGATAGAGTCACAATGGAGATTAAATGAATATGGGATGTAGCAAATACTAAGAGCTAAAATGTATAAACTACTACCAATATTATTATTTAGATTGATTGATACATTGAGTTAATAATCCTTTCCCTTCCTCATGCTCTTTTAATATTGCAATATCTGAGAAGTTTTCTTACTATACATGGCAACACAACTCTGAAATCACACTTAACTAAACATTTATATTTAGGAAGCACTAATTCCTCCAACCTCTTTGCTAAGATTCTAAAAAATATTTTCTCTTTTAACACTCTGATTCTCTGTCATGGGGCTATGATTAGTAATTGCCTTTTTATACATCAGGAAACTGTGGGTCCAGAATGGTTAAGTGCCTTGTCCAAAGCCACAAGGCAAGTAACTACAAGGTCTGAGCTCAGATTAGTACAGTGTCTCCAAAGATTTGGAAATAAGTGGATGGGAAGAGCCTTTTGGTGCCATATGCTCTGCTATAGTTTTCCCATGCTGCTAAGTTAAACTCCACAGTACGCTGTGAATTAGGCATGATTTTCTCCCTAGTCCAAATGAAGAAATTCTAGCTCTGGCAAATTAGTGAATAAGTATGTTTTATGAATACAAAACTGAAACATTTTGTTTTTCCCTTTAAATCATGATTTCTTTGCAAACATTAATCTCAGAATTCTATGTTCAGTTGTCTCAAAAGCATTCTCACACAATCAGTGTCTATTATTTCCTGTACTCTGGAGGTATGCAACCCTTCACTTATCCATGCTCAAACCAGAAAGCAGCTCTGAGCAAACCCCTCTGTCACAGGCCCCAACTACAAGAATCTGGGAGCCTTTCCCTTCCCTTTCTTCTTCTTCTTTTTTTTTTTTTTTAAGATTTTTATTTATTTATTTGACAGAGAGAGAGACAGCAAGAGAGGGAACACAAGCAGGGGAGTGGGAGAGGGAGAAGCAGGCTTCCTGCAGAGCAGGGAGCCCGATGCGGGGCTTGATCCCAGGACCCTTGGATCATGACCTGAGCCAAAGGCAGACGCTTAACGACTGAGCCACCCAGGCACCCCTCTTCTTTATCCTACCTCATCCCTGACAGCCCGATCTAGCCAGGAAGTTAGAGGTCATACTCAATAAAAATGGCACGGTTACTCCTTCAAAAGTAGTTCATTTGAAGTACTTAAATTCTTTATTCAAAATAGAAATAATCTAATAAACAATACATTTGAAATGTCCCATGCAAATCCTCTGTTGGTTCTAAGATAGGAGAGAAATTTAAAATAATGAGACATGACAAAAATTTACTTCACATTTATATGAATGTGAACTTAATACTGGAATCTTTCTTACTTGATGAGGCAATGTAAGCTCTGATTAAAGGCCAAACAGAAATTTTATCAATTATCCATAAATTCTCCACTTCTACAAGAATTCTATTTAAGAATATAAAACTTGAAATCAAAAGAAAGTCATTGATTTGGCTTGATACTCCCTCACCTAAAACGAAATATGTAACTTTGGGATGATTTGTCCATGACTATAAGGAGACACATGGAGACCATTCCTGCATGACAGAGGAACTGAATGTTTACTTTTCAATAAAATTAATAACAATTTCCATTGGTTTTCTCATGCATTTCATCACATGTTATGTTATTGAAGCTTCAAAAGATGGAGCAAATTACTGACTTTAGATGCCACATAGCTAGCAAAGTGTCATTACAGATACTTTAAGTCAAAGCTAAGCAATCATAACTATAAAATGGTAAATCTGGACAACATAAGCCTTTTAAATCTATCATCTGCTATGCTTCAATTTAATTTGGAACCAAACATTTGCAATTCAATTTTAGATCTTTAATCAACTGCATTAGTTAGACAAAAAATGTTTCCATTCCATTCAAGAGAACATCATTTACAAAACAAGTAATTTGGTATCTCCTTTTTAATCATGAATGCAGAAATAATGCTAAAAATAGATATTAATGTTTTTTTAAAAAAATTGATCTTGACTGGTGACTAACATAATAAAAAAATTGGTCTTGATGTTTGAGAGGTTGAAGGGAATATTATTAGAAAATAATTAATCACCTAATCAGTAATTAATATGGTCCTTGTGTGGAATTAAATAAAACTTAGAAAAACAAAGGGCCTTAGCTCTAACAATTTATTATTAAATTAAATTAAGTTAAATTAAATAATTTATTTTATTTTGAAAACTACTTAAGAATCCATATCTGTTAACAAAGTTGTTTATTCTTTATTAGCACAAACATGATCGAGATTCCCTAGCAGATTAAAGTTTCCTTCCTTTTGAATTACTTATTAAAACAAACCCGAAAAGGTACGAGAAAACAGATCCCGAAAGAAATGTCCACAAAACAGTAAAAAATAATGAATCGCCAACAGAATAGCAAGCATGAAGGTGATCAGAAGTAATCATCCAGCCATGCTGCAGGCTCCCACCTCAGAGATGGCAGAATCTATTTAGACCAGAGCATGACAGATAAACCTTCATCACATTTTTGCCCTCCTTCCTAGATGCCCTCTAATTTATCTCAGGGCAATCAAATCTCAATTATACAGATACATTAGCCTTTATGGATTTAGTCCATGTATATAGGGGGAGGAGTGAGTAGGGAGTTGGGAGGATTAAAAAAAAAAAACAGCAAAATCACTACAAATAGAAGATGCCTATGGCAAGCAACAGACACCACATTATGTCTGTGAACATATGCGAACACTCCTGACTCCTGCCCATCATTGTGTGGGAAATCACAGGGTCTGATAAGAGTCCTGGAAATCTATAACTTTTTCCTTGGTAAATATATCTTATGGCAAAAGGAAAGTAAGATTTTATTGTCTCATTCTAACATTTAAAAATAAGTTTTCACCTAGAATAAGGAATAGAGAATAATGAGAGATAGAGGATACCATAGTCAAATTCACAAAAGGTACAGTGAATAAGTGGAGGCAGGTGACTTCAGTTGAAGCATACCAATCTGAACATCCACAAGCTAATTGGAGAAGGCATTACAGCCAAGAAGTGATGTCAACAAAATTATGGAAGCTAGAAAATGAATTGAAAGTCGCTGTAGCTGTCTTAGCTAAGTTTGGAAAGTTGGAAGCCAAGAGTATAGATTTGGGGTAGGGAGTGTATGAATACATATGAAGGTGAAGAGGCCAAGAAACATACTTATTCTCACAACAGAACCCCAAACATGCTCAGAAATTGGAGATATCAGCTATCTTTAAAGAGTGCAAATAGGATTAAAAATAAGAGGATTGGTTCAAAGACAGTTTAAAAGAACATCAGATCTCTTTCTTACCCTGGGGCAACAGATAATTACTCCTTCCATTCCCACAAAAAGCCTAGATGTTTACTCTCTGAGAAACTGAATCAGAGGGACTCTGGACTTGGCAACACTTGACAAAATAAATGTCTTACTTAAAAAAAGATAAAGTAATTCTAATAGCTTCACAGTATTCTCATACTTCAGTCTCAAAAAACCAATAGCCAGCTTATAGCACCAAAGCAGGAAATTATAGAGTTTATTTTTTGTTAAACCAGATATCCAGCCTTGTTTCACCACTTAAAACTGAAGCCAGTCACTCATTAATTCCTACCTAACACAAGTAACTTATCAGCTTCAGTGCCTTACTCACAAATATAAATGGGCAGCTAATATTTGATGAATGGCTTTAATGTAAAGGTGAATAACTTCTCAAAAACAAAACATAAACAAATAACAAAAAATAGAGTATTGAGATTATATAGGAGAATAGATGAGAGTATTATAGAACTATATAACACCCTCACGAAGATAAATAGAATAAAAAGAGAATGCTATTCAAAAAAAGATACACTCATAAAGCAAGGACAATGCTCTTGGAAATTAAAATATAAAAAATTATTTTTAAAAAATTATTTGGAATATCAGGTTGAAAAAATATTCCAGAACAAAATATTAAGATATGGGAAATTGAATAACACAGATAAGAATATTAAAGGACTAATCTAGGCGGTATAATATCCAGCTATATGAAGTTCCAGAAAGATAGAACAAAGAAGGTGAAAGGCACATATTTTTCAAGTATAGCAAAATTTGTTACAACTTAAAAAAAAAAATTATTTTCTAGAATGAAAAGACTATAGAGTGCCAACAACCTGAAGGAAAAGACTAACAACAAGGCATATTCTCATGGCATTTCTGAAAACTGAGAATAAAGAGAAGATTCTAAACTATTTTGATGAGAAGAAAACAAGTTCTATAGAGGAATCAGAAATTTTAATAATCTTAAACTCCTAAGCAGAACATTGGAAGCTAAAAGACAACAGAGAAATACCTTCAAAATTACCGGGAAATATCCACTTGAAATCTAAAATTTCATGCCCACCTATATGAGAATAGGCTAGGTTATTCAGTGGTAACAAATAATCCCCATATCTCAGAAGTCAAATACCTAAATTTATTTCTTACTCACAAAGACCTCCTCAGGTTGGGCAACTCTCCCAGGCAGCTTTCTTAGAAGCAGTGACTCAATGACGCAAGGATGAGCTGTTTCATCTGTGGCTCCAACATCTCAATCTATAGCACCCAGTGTAGCTGTGGCAAAAGATGAAAGACAGTCAACAGATTGCACTGGCTCTTAAATCCTTTGGATCAGAAGTTACATATCACCTCCAAAACTGATAGCAAGGCCTTACCTAATTGCAAAAGGGCTGGGATTTGTCACCTTATTGTCATCTTAGGTGACAAAAGAGAACTAGACACGGAGACCAGAAGTCTCCACAGCATTGTCAATCAACTGGGAAGAAAGGATGAAGACATTTTCAGATATGTACAGGCACAAAAAAATTACCTCTATGGATTCTTTCTCAGGAAATTGCTGAAAGACTTGCTTTACCAAAATAAGGATAATCAAGAAAGAGAAGGCATAGGGTCCAGGAAACAGAAGAGAAAACTAAACGTTGTTTCCAAAATGATGGAAAAAGTAGAGACCAGGCCAGAGACAGATTAGAGAATGAAGCGGGTAAATAGAGGACTTCAAGGAGTATGTATGCAAGAATAAAATGAAATTGAAAACCTTCCTGACATGATTGACATTATTGAAAGGACAGTCCTATTTTTGAGACAGTTTGAGGTTGAATTAGTGTGCTAGGCTAAATAATGGACCCTTAAAAGATATCTACTTCTAATTCCGGGGATTTGTGAATATGTTGTTACCTTTTACGACCAAAGAGACTTATAGATGTGAATAAACCAATGATCTTGAGATGGATAGATCATCCTGGGTTGTTAGGATGGGCCCTAAATATAATCACAAAAGTGTTTGTTTGTTTGTTTAGAGCTGGAGAGGGGCAGAGGGAGAAGTAGAGAGAGAATCTTAAGCAGGCTCCACATCCAGGGCAGAGCCTAGTGTGGGGCTCCATCTCACAACCCTTAGATCATGACCTGAGCTAAAATCAAGAGTCAGATGCCTAACCGACTGAGTCACCCAAGTCCCCCACAAAGATTCTTATAAGAGGAAATAGAGATGGTCAAACTAGAAGGTAGGAGATATGACAGAGGAAGCAAGAAGTTAAAATGACGGAAGGAAGGAGTCATGAGACAAGAAATGCAGATGTCATCCAGAAGCTAGAAAAGGCAAGGAAATGATTTCCCCCTAGATCTTCCAGAAAGAATCAGCCCTACTGACATCTTGACTTTACCTCAGTGAAACTGATTTTATACATCTGGACTCACAAACTGTAAGAATAAATTTGTGTTATTTTAAACCACCAAGTTTGTGGTCATTTGTTATAGCAACCATAGGGAACTGAAACAATTCGTGATCAAGACATAAAAATAAGTAGATGCAATTATTAAGGCCAGGAAAAACATACAGTAGTATATAAAAGAAATGGAATCATTATACATTGCATGGATCAAAAGAAAATATTTTCATATTTATAATAAAATCTAAGTATTTATTAAATATTATTTTTAAATAGTTGTATATATATTTGGAAAGTATTGGGAATAGGGAAGCGTATACATTTTTGTAAAGGGAAGATGTAAATACTAAATCTTCACTTTGTGTAATACGAAGACAATAGACTACATATATGATTTTTAAAAAAGGCACTGAGCATATTTGTTAGAAACATGAAGGTAAGGGATTTGGATCTCAGCTATGTACCAGGCTAATGCTGCCACTGAAAAAATAATTTTTTAAAGCAATATAAAATATGAAAGCATGTGTTTGGTGGCATCAGAAGATATCAAGGCAACCAGACCTGAGCTGTCAGACTCTGAAGAGAAAGAAATTTTCTGAGCTTTATTTCATAAATCAGCTTTTCTACTTGGTCATTGGCCAATCCATAATGAGAAGGAAGAGGATAGAGACTGGACTGAGGGTGGCTTCTAAGACCAGAGAAACCATCAGAGATTGGGATGGAGTTGGGGCTCCCATATAAAATAAGACATGAAGGGCTAAGATCCTTTAGAAAGGGGAGACACTATGAAGTCAGAATTACTCTTGGAACTCATTTTCCAGTTCTAATTAAACTGCTCAAGGCAAGCAGCCAAGAAGCCAAGCAACAAGTGGCAGAAAGAAGAATTTTCAATAACCTCACAACTATGAAAAGAGAGATGAGTGGGCTCAGGACCCCCAAAGAGATGGCTTAGGGAATATCACAGGTCTCAGTTAGGAACCCCGGAGAACTGCACCATAGAAGGACCATAGGTAGGTTGACGCTTACAATATATATAGAGAAAAAATGATAAAGAGAATGGGGCAAAAATGGAAACAATTTGTGAATTTGTGTAAGGGTGTATATGAAAGTCCTTGTACCTCTCTATAAATTTAAAATTATATAAAAAATATTTTACAAATGTTTGTGGGTATGTAAAAGGAGGTGGAGGGGAGAATTAAAAAGCAAGAAAATATTCACAAAAAAAGTGGGACAGTAGAGGTAAAGTGTTCTAAGGGCTTACATTGGTCTTCTATAAAAAAATAGGTTAACAAATCTCTTTTCCTTCCTGCATGAGAATTTCATCTTAATTTTCTAGTACTATTCCCCTAGAAAGCAGGTGGGGTTTATTTGAGTCTTGTGAATCTGATTCTTAGCTGACCCTAAAGTTTTTTCAACTGCTCAGGGACTATTTAACTGGACTTAGCCATCTGCTGGATCATAAATCTCAAAATACCCAAAAGTTTAAAATCATGTAAGTTCTCTAACATCAGAGAATTAAGTAATGTTAAGCTAAAACTTGATAAGATATAAGTGGAAATGCCCAAATACTGAGAAAGTAAGCATTGTACTTGTAAATATCCCATGAATCAAAGAAATTAACACTAAGAACTGGAAAATATTTTTTTTTAAAGATTTTATTTATTTATTTGACAGAGAGATAGAGAGAGAGCACAAGTAGGCAGAGAGGCAGGCAGAGGGAGAGGGAGAAGCAGACTCTCCACCGAGCAGGGAGCCCGACGTGGGGCTCGATCCCAGGACCCTGGGATCATGACCTGAGCTGAAGGCAGCCGCTTAACCGACTGAGCCACCCAGGTGCCCCAAGAACTGGAAAATATTTTAAACTAAATAATAATGAGACAGATATACCAAAATTTGTGGGAAGTAGCTAAAGCTGTGCTTGAAAGACTTATAAATATCATATATAATTTATGAATACATATAGAAAGGAAAAAAAGTTATCAGTGATCTAAGGTTTCATTTCAAGACACTGAAATATCTATTAAAGAGAATAAAGCTATACTTAAAGATCTTCTCATAATGAATCTTTATACTCATATAACTTCACTAGTGAATTCTCATAAACTTATGTAAAAGAAATTATACTTATTTTATGAAATAGTCATAACCTGAATAGCAAAATATGACAAACACATCATCAGAAAGGCAAATTATAGACTAAATTCTCTCATGAACATAAATGCAAAAATTCTAAACATATTACTTTTAATCAAATCCAGTCCATGATATACAAAAAGGAAAGTGTATCATGATAAAGTTGGGTTTATTCCATGAAAGCAAAGTAGCTTCACCATTCAAAATCAATCTATGCAAATTTCCACACTAATAAAAAAAAAAAGATAAAAAAATGAATATCTCCATAGACGAAGAAAAAACTATATATAATAATTTCAATATGTATGCATGATTAAAAAATTGCCAAACAAGCAATTATTTATTTGTAGATACTATAGATGAAGAGTATCTACAAAATGCCTGTAGCAAACATCATACTTAAAGTTGAAATATTAAAAGGTTTAAAACTGAGATCCAGAATGAGAAAAATTTGTCCACCAATATCAATTTGACTGAATATGGTACAGGAGGTCCTAGCTATTACAACAAAAGAAAAAAAATGTATAAGGTTTTAAAAGGAAGTTATAAAATAATCATTATTTGCAGATGTCATGATTGGATACACAGGGTATCTCAAAAAATCTAGAGTCAAATTATTAAAATTAATAGAATAATCTAGCAAGCTCTCTGGATATACATTAGTAAAATTATTAATTTTATTTCTTTATACCAGCAATAATAATTAGAGAATAAAATAATTTATTTTAGCACCAGAAGTATCAAATGCTTAGGAATAAATCTAATGAAAAATATATCTTAAATCGAAAACTACAAAATATTATTGAGGAACTTAATAAGACCTAGACAAATAATGCCATCTTTGCACATTGAAAGATGCAATATTGTAAAGATGTCAGTTGTCTCTGAATTCACCTCTAGTTTGAGAAAATTCTAATTTAAATCTCAAAAAAGTTTTTGTGGAAATTGACAAGCTGATATTTAAAGTTATATGGAAATGTAAAGGGCCAAGAATAGGTTTTACAATCTTGAAGAAGAGGAATAAAATGCTACAAAACTTACACAGCAGAATTCAAAATTTATTAAAAGCTATAGCAATTAAATTAGTAACTGATTGATGACAAATGTGACACTTCAATTTACTGGAGAAAGGACAGATTTTCAATAAATGGTGCTGGGTCAAGTGGATATCCATATAAGGAAAAAAAATGAATCTTGACCCTTACACCATACACAAGAATAATTCCACGTCTAAATGTGAATACTAAAACCATAAAACTTTTAGGGAAAAAACACAGGAAAATACTTTCATGATCTTGCGGTAGGCAAATATTTTTGTAAAGGAATAAAAAGCACTAGAGGAAAAGTTTAATAAATTGGCCTCTATTAGGATTAAGAACATTAACTTTTCAAAAGACAAGGGAGTAAAACCACAAGCCATAGACTGCATTTGCATCATACATCTTTAACAAGGAATTCATATTCCCAAATATACAAAATATTCCTATAAGCATATAAGAAATCGACTGTTAACCAGATGTTTTTAAGATGTCTTGAAAAGACACTTGAAAAGCAAAAAGGAGGGTATATGAATGGCCAATGAACATATGAAAAGGAAAATGCAAATTAATAATATAATGAGATATCACCATATTCCCACCAGAGTAACTAAAATTATAAAGACTGACAATACCAAGAGTGTCCAACGATGTGCAGCAAGTGGAAATCTCATAAATTCCTGTTGGAGGTGTGAATTGGTACAACCTCTTTGGAAAATTGTCACTATTTGCTAAAGCTAAATAAATGTAGCATATGACTTAACCTTTCCACTCCTAGGTGTATATGCAAATAAATGTTTAGTTGTATTCACCAAAAGATGTGCACCAAAATGTGTATAGAGCTTTATTCATATGAGATAAAACTAGAATCAACTCAGATGTCAATCAATAGTAAAGTGAATAAGTTGTGGATTCAAAAATTAAGAGAATGAGGGATGCCTGGGTGGCTTAGTAGTTAAGCATCTGCCTTCGGCTCAGGTCATGATCCCAGGGTCCTGGGATGGAGCCCCGCATTGGGCTTCCTGCTCGGAAGAAGCCTGCTTCTCCCTCTCCCACTCCCCTACTTGTGTTCCTGCTCTCGCTGTCTCTCTTTCTGTCAAATAAATAAATAAAATCTTAAAAAAAAAATTAAGAGAATGAACAACTGCTTCATACAAAAATGTGTGAATATCAGACAAAATGCTGAACAAAAAAAGGCAGTTGCAAAAAGTACAAACTGTATAGTGTAATTTATATGAATATGAAGGCCAAACACAGCAAAACATTCTATTGTGATTAGTGGTTACCTTTGGGGGGAACTGTGAGAATCTTTCAGCAATGCTGGAAATAATCTATATGTTGATCTGGTTGGTATTTACAAAGGCTTGTCCACATGTAAAAGATCTTCAGGGCATATCAAGGTAAGTTAAACCTCAAAAATACATACATACATATATATAACACAGTAAGGTACCTCTACACAGTCACAGAAAAGACTAACTGTAAAAGTATGATATGCCAAGCATTTGTAAGAATATTGGGCTACATTAAACCTAAACATTATCAACAGGAGACTTTAAATAAATATTGATACACTCATATAATGTGATTATATTCCTAAACATAAGTGCATGAACTCCAGCTATGTAAAACAACATGAATGAATCTTACAATAAATAGAGGCATGATCAGAAGAACAAAAAAATCTGTGGTTCTATTTATATAAAGTTCAAAAGCAGGTAAAACTCTGGTGTTTATTATTGCATAATTAAATGCTATAGAAGATAAATAAATATGAAGGGATTATTAATATGAAAGTCAAGATAACAGTTATCCTTGTAACTAAAAAGGGGTTTTTAATTGTAAAGGGCCATGCCGGGAGCTTCTAAGGTGTTAAGGATGCTTAACTCTGTTGAAGATACTTGTTCTTTACATGTCAGTAAATTTTCTGCATGTGGTTTTTTCCCCACATCTAAAAAGTTTTTTAAATTGCTGGGAAGAACAGGAAATTGTTATCTTCTATAAAATAGAGATTTAAAATATTATTATAGTAGATTTATATTGTTATATATATAGTATATTGCCATATATAAGTACTATATTTCTATATATTTCTATATATATATTTCTATAGTATATATTATAACATATTGTATATTATACTTACATATAGGCTACTATGACAGCTATAAAAGTATAAAAAATAAGATCATAAATGCAGACATCAACTTAAAGTCTATCACTGCAACATTAGATGACTCAGGGAAAGACTCAGAAAGCTGATGATTTGGGGAAAGACTCACAGAGCTAAAGAATGCTCTGAGAAGTTAAAAAGTACAAAAATATAGATAAAAATTTATTTTAAATGTCATCAATATTAGATTATATTTCAAGCTACTATACAACTTAGTAGATAATGAACACATGTATACTCACCATTGAGTGTCAAATTTTAATATTTTGCCATATTTCTGTTTTTTTAATACAGAAACAAAATATCATGATTAAAATAAAAATCCCCTGAATACCAGTACACAGTCCCAGGGCCACCACCATCTTGACCATGGTGAGTATCATTTGAATGCATATTTTAATAATTTTACTACATTAAAATAATAAACCAAACATATCCATTTAACTACATACACTACTGTTTTATAAGTTTTATAAAATTCATAATTTTATATAATTTATATAAACTTTTATTTAAAATCTAAATACATTTATTTCATATAAATATATAATATTGACATATATAGCATTCATTTATTTCCTTTAATTCAGAAGAATATCTATTAAATGAATGTATCAAAATGTATCCCTTCTCCTTTTGAGAATTTACATTACATTTACATTAACTTTTGCTATTTCAAACAATGCTATGATAAACATTTCCTTGCTTCATGTGTAAAACAGGGATGCACATGACCAACTTCAGTTTAAACAAGTTATGAATATTGTGAGGAGGTGTTAAGATGGCAGAGTAGTGGGGGTGCCCTGGGCTTGCCTTGTCCCTCAAACACAACTAGATTGGCCTCAAACATTTTGAACAACTAGGAAATTAACCTGGGGATTAAGAGAACAATCTGCACAATTAGAGGAAGAGAACATGATGGCTGTGATGTTTGGAGAGATTCACACTGGGGGAGAAAAAAGCCATGGTACCACATTGAAGGTGGTAGCCCTTTTCACAGAGGGCAGGGAGAGAGGGGGAGTGAGGACAGGGAGAGAGGTAGAGAGGAGGAGAGAGAGCAGCATGTTGGGTTCATGCAAGAAAAACAATCCCCTGGGATCGCTGACTGGGGAATTGAGAGAAACTGACTATGACAAGGTTTTTGCAGACAGTGGAGTGCAGACTTTGAGGTTTTCAAAGTCTGTGCCATTCGCCAGAGTCAAACTGGGTGGGCAGCAGTGCTCCTGGGGAGAGGGAGGACAGAGGCCCAGGAGCGGAGGGCAGACAGGGAGGTGTGGGGATTCCCCTGGGTCACACTGGGAGAGAATGTTCCCCTTCCTGGAGTACATTTGGAGGAGGGTATATTGCCTCTCCAAGGACAAGGGATCTGGCAGATGCCATTGAGTAGCCATTCAACAGCAGGGGACAGAGGGGTGCTCATAGGGCAGATAACCTGGTTGCGGCTTTGGCTGTACTTCACCATAGACCCTAGGTACCTGAGTGGCCTTGCGACTGCTTTTCTAGGACAGAGTGGCACCGGGAGCAATGCTGTGAGGCTCTTCTCTGGGGGAGGGGAGCAGGTCCATACCTTGCTGAGTCCTTTAAGATGTGGAGTTTCGGGGGCATCTGGGCGGCTCGGTTGGTTGGGCAACTGCCTTCCGCTCAGGTTACGATCTCAGGGTCCTAGGATCGAGGCCCACATCGGGCTCCCTGCTGCCCAGGGAGCCTGCTTCTCCCTCTCCCTCTGCCTGCCGCTCCCCCTGCTTGTGCTCTCTCTCTCTCTGTCAAATAAATACATAAAGTCTTAAAAAAAATAAAAGATTTGGAGTTTTGAATCCCAGCCACACCACAGAAAAAACAGAATTGTGGCACCAGGCATGCCGACAGCCGGGCACATACAGGTTGGGGGTAGAGATGTGACAGAAGACTGGGCCACATTGTTCACTTTTCTGTGAGGTCTTCCTGAGCAGAGACCACGAGATTCCCCCAGGGCAAGAGGATGGGCTGGTACTAGCTAGCTTCCACCAGCACAGTTGGACTTCAGTGAGCAATACAGCGCCCCCAGTGGAGGCTGGAGCTGCTTACACCAACCGGCACTCCCCTGCACCCTGGAGGGGCATCTTTACTAGGGTAGGTCTGAATGTGAGCCTGCGCAGTGGACCTCTCCCCGAAAGGACCAACACAGGCCCCCTTTATGTACCAAGTCTACTGGTCATAAATTGCTCCAAAGCGTCAGCTTCAGTTCTGGTGGAAATAGGACCAGGATTTCCCTTTCTCTTTTTCTTTTTTATTTAAATCAGGATCACAATTTTTTGTTCATTTTTTTCTTTGTTCCCTTGTTTTTTGAATCAGGCTTTTTTTTTTCCTTCTTCTTTTTCTTTGGAATCAGGTTTATAGTTTTTCCTTTATCTGTTTGCTTTTTTTGTTCCTTTTCCTTTTCTTGGACCAGGTTTTTTTGTTTTCTTTTGTTTTTTAAATCAGGTTTATCTTAACAAATCAAAGCCCACCTAGTTAAAGGCTCAAATATTCCTCATTGCAAGCAAGGAGGAACTCTGCAGAGGACTGACCTGTGGGAAAGAACAGCCAAAACACAACAGCAGAGTGCACACACAGCATACGCCAGAAACATGTCTTGAAGACAGTAGGAATGAGAGTGTGAAGTTTTAAGTGCATTGAAGAGAGATGTTATATAATCAATATTTCTACAGTCAAATTTTTCCCCAGTGTGAGAAAAAGGGGCATGGTTTCAAAAAACAAAGGTGATTTAACTGTTAGTCCCTCTTCATCTGGACTGTGTATTTGTCTAAAAGAAGTAATTTCCTTTGTCTCCTTTACAACTGGAATATACCAATCTCAACTTTGACACTGTCTTTGTGTTATCTAATGAAATAGCTTCCAGAAGGAAAAATTATTATGGTCAGCTATTGCTCATGTATTACGCATTTTCTACCTCTCCTCAAGGCAAACAAACATTGTACTAAACTATACCAGAGTATACTTTCCTAGTTTCTGAGAATATATTCTTTTTATGGTTTCATCTGTTTACGTAACTAGATCAAGCCAGAACCATGAATTCCTATTCAACCTCGTTGATTTCTTTTATATTCCCTTGGATGTTGGAAAAAGTAAATTTTCTCCACATCGCAGAAATCAAAATTTATGCACTATTCTAGGGCCAACTGTCAAGGTATCACCAGCTTCTAAAAGTATTAATATGAACTTCTAAAGATTCTTAGATAATTAATTATTGGGCATTCTAGACTGAAGTGGAATATTTTTTTCTCATTTGAAATAATTGTCCCAAATGTCCCAACTTAATACTAAGTAATCCAAGAACTATAGGATATGTAAACCCTTCATGTCAGTAGGTTAACCAAAAAGTATTAATTATTTCTCTTAAAGAGAGTCTGATATTTTAGGCTACACCCATGTGATATTTGTTTTTCAAGACTCCTAGAAATTAGAGAGGAGTTCTATTGAAATACACACATATACACATAAGCATCAATGCACATAAACAAAAGGTATTAAAACTTCCCTAATCATAATCCCCATGAAGTTGTAATACCACAGATATGCTATATTTGTAAACACTTTCTCCAAAGTCCCCCAGAACTTGCTTTCTCATCATCTCTCTGACACCCATGTGCATATGCTATCTTGATTTTCCCCATGTCAGCTTGCACAGCAAACCAAATATTCCCTGATCTCTATCAAATAAATAAATAAATAAATACACTTAGATAAAACATTTTAAATTTTAGTAGTTTTAACTTTTATTCATTCTCATCATTGTGGAAAAGTTTAAGGAAGGAGCCCATCAAATACCACACAACCTCCTACCATCTCACCAACTATTTTAAGCCCTTCCCAAAAGCTCTGACCCCTGTATTCAGTCATTTCAAATGAATTGATCAAGTCATCTTCCCAAAAAAGGTGATTTTTCTCATTGTAAAGAATTCTTACACCACCTGGTAAAAAAAAAAAAATAATATTCTTCATCTTTTTTCTGCTCACAAATATTGGGGCAGAAAGAAAGAAAAATAAACAGCAGGTAATATTTCACTCATAAATAACACTGATAACTTTAAAGGTTATAGTGATTTGACCAAAACAATACAACTAGTAAAGTCAGCAACCAGGACTGAATTTTAGCATTTACATTCCTTAGTTCTGATTCTCTCATTATATCACACTATCTTTTTTAGATATATTATTGAAATAATTTTTTAATGAAATGCAAACTTTAAATGCTAAAAGGAAGTTCATCAGTATTCATTAGTCTTCCTGAATCATTCCATGATCAATAAGTAAATCAGTTTCTCAAGTACCAAAACAGCCTGCCCTGGGAATAATCGGGGTTTTTGGATTTGGTGAGGTTTTTTGCTGTTGTTGTTCATTATTTTAAGTGTGGATTCCCTATTGGTAGTAACCTGGAGCAGATGAGTGTTTTATAGGATTGGCATAAAAGCAGTAGGAATTGAGTACACAGCAGGATGCATATAAAATAAAAATTTTGGATGGTTTTACACAGGCGTACACATGATAAAAATTGAACTTACTGTGTGTTCCTGGAACACATTTACTATTCAGCCATTGACCCTCAAACCCAAGTAGCCCCTTGTTGTTTTTGTTGGACAAGGCTACCTAAAAGTCACTTCATTTATTTTAAAACCCAAGAGAACAATAAGTATCTTGTTTTTAATTGTTAGGTATGTTGTAATTGATATTGGTGCTTTTGCTGTGAACATAAATGGACAAGATTATTTTGCTCTAAAGAAACTCATTTTTGTGGTATCAGATCCTTAATTAAATGATGGGATCGTAAAGCATAGATATGGGCTCTCTTATTAAAAGAGTTATGTATGCACACTTTAATGAACATTTAACAAAACTACCCTTCTATAATTTAACCTGGGTAATATGTGCATCCTGATAATATACAGACTAGAATTTCTTGACCTTGGGCCCCTTGATGTCTTCAAGACTAACAATAAAATTCATTTAATTTTTTTTTTAAAGATTTTATTTATTTATTTGACAGAGAGAGACACAGCGAGAGAGGGAACACAAGCAGGGGGAGTGGGAGAGGGAGAAGCAGGCTCCCCGCAGAGCAGGGAGCCCGATGCGGGACTCGATCCCAGGACCCTGGGATCATGACCTGAACTGAAGGCAGTCGCTTAACCAACTGAGCCACCCAGGCGCCCAATTCATTTAATTTTTAAAAAAATATTCACCTTGGGAGATTTTGGAAAGATGGCGGAGGAGTAGGGGACCCTATTTCAATTGGTCCCTGGAATTGAGCTGGATATCTACCAGATCACTCAAAACACCCACAAAACCAGCCTGAGATGTAAGAAGATCTGGACCTCTACAAACAGAATATCGCAGGTGGTTGGTTTTGAGGTGTGAAGCAGGGAGCCGTGATTCTGCGGGCAGATATCAGAGGATAAACGGCAGCGGGAGGGAGCCTGGCCGTGGGGATCCTACACCGCCGGTGATGAGAGCCTCATGTGCTGCGGATGGGGCACAGACTCGCAGACCGGTAGCAGCGGGGAAAGGACTTTAGGGCAGCCCCCAGGAAGGAAACCAGGAGCGGCAAGGTCGCACCTGCGAACTGCAACCCCGGGAGGGAAACCAGGAGCGGCGGGGTAGCGTGCATGTGAACTGGGAGCTGCTGGCGGTTTTAGAAGCACAAAGGGCAGAGGCGTACCCCAACCTGGAGGCAGGACTGGGAGCGCTGCGGAGGGGTGCACAACCCAAGACGCTGCAGTTTATAGCAGCACAGACAGAAACGGAGACAGTGTGGCCTGGAGAGTTCACTGAATAACAGGGTGCGATCTCTCTGCTCTGAGGCAGAGGGTTGGAAACCATCTCTTCTGCTCTGACTCATGGAAGAGATGCAGAAAGCCACCAGGGAAAGCTGCCAGAGAACAAAAGCCCCCAAAACTGATTCCCACTGAGCCCACCCCCCACCACAGGAGTGCAGGGCAACTCCGCCCAAACCCGGTTGCCTGAGTAACAGTGTGGCAGGCCCCTCCTACAGAAGACAGGCTGGGAAAACAAGAGGCCAGCAACCCTAAGGTCCCAAGAAAACAGGTGCATCTTGCTTGGGTTCTGGTCAATAATTTGGACTCTATACATTCCC